>NC_063370.1:7302454-7315403 GCF_021869965.1 Rhincodon typus
TCTCTTTATTTCTTCACCTTCTGACGTTGTGGGGAAGCCAGAGCGGTGTGAGCTGGTTGGTGGTGGTAATGGCTGGATTGGGTCTCCTGGCGTGTTAGACGTTGCTGTCCCAGGAGCAGGGACTGTTTGAGGGTCTGGGACACCTTGCTGAAGCCCAGGAGTTCAGGAACTCTCTTTCTGTAATGTCTGTATTCTTTTTGTAATTCTAAACGACACCAATTTTGTTTTTCTATTTATTTGTGGGATGTGGGCGTCGCTGCCTGGGCCCAGCATTTATTGCCCGTCCCTAGTTGCCCCCTTGAGAAGGTGGGGGTGAGCTGCCTTCCTGAACCGCTGCAGTCCTCCTGCTGTGGGTTGACCCACAATGCCCCTTAGGGTGGGAATTCCAGGATTTTGACCCAGCGACAGTGAAGGAACGGCGATATATTTCCAAGTCAGGATGGTGAGGGGCTTGGAGGGGAACTTGAAGTGGGTGATGTTCCCGTGTATCTGCTGCCCTTGTCTCTGCTGCCCTTGTCCTTCCGGATGGAAGTGATCATGGGTTTGGAAGGTGCTGTGTGAGGATCTTTGGTGAATTTCTGCAGGGCACCTTGTAGATAGTACACACTGCTGCGACTGAGTGTCGGTGGTGGAGGGAGTGGGATGTTTGTGGATGTGGTGCCAATCAAGCGGGGGCTGCTTTGTCCTGGATGGTGTTGAGCTTCCTGAATGTTGTTGGAGCCGCCCCCATCCAGGGCAAGTGGGGAGTATTCCTTCACACTCCTGACTTGCGCCTTGTAGATGGTGGACAGGCTTCAGGGAGTCAGGAGGGAGTTACAGCATTCCCAGCTTCTGGCCTGCTCTTGTAGCCACTGTGTTTATGTAGACACTGTGTTATGAGTTTCTGGTCAATGGTGATCCCCAGGATGTTGATAGTGGGGGATTCAGTGCTGGTAACACCATTGAATGTCAAGGGGCACTGGTTAGATTGTCAACACTTTTCACAGTATCTTTCTCGATATGTGATGATAAATAACTCAATAACTGCTTCAGTTTTCCAGCACTCTGCCAATCTTAGCTTGCAGCAATCAGTCTGCAGGATTACACTTTTAATGAGTTGAGAGTAAAGGTTCAGGTTTAATGAGACCTGCCCTCATCTTTGTATTTCGCTTAGCAAGTATTGTGTTTGTAATCGAACCCAAGACATAAACCGGTAATTCCACCTTCTTCCAGGTAGTGGTGCTGTACACTCAGCTTCTTCCCTATGCTGGCACTGCAGCACCGCCAATGGTGGGAGGGCAGACTTACACCGTGACATGTTTACATAAGATTTTACATTACGTGTATGGGCATAAATGCACGATGTTACATTTTTAATATGACAGATAGAGGGACATGTCATTCACTCCCCCACCCCTCCATTTCCCCCCCCCCCCCCCCCGGAATGTTTGTGATCCGTCTTCTTTTTGATGTCTCCTGTGTTTCGTTGCTAGGCGTTCCAATCCTGCACCTGATTTCCACCCCGTTCCCTCGGGTCTGGCACACAATGGAGGACACCGTGGGGAATTTGCACCCACCTACTATCGAGAACCTCTGCAGGATCCTGAGCGTGTTCCTAGCAGAGTACCTGGGCTTGTAAAGGCGGGGGAAGAGAAGACGCAACACCACAAGGCTTTCCAGGGGACAACGGACATGGTCCCTCACTGCACAGAAAGAGGAATGTTCTACCTGGACTGTAACCCGACAGCGGTCTGAATATTCTCTGACTCTGATGCTTCAGTTTGTCTCACTAGGATGGTGCTTGAGGATTCCTTTTGTTAATGTTAGTAATTTTATCTTCTGTATATTTCTCTGACTCCCTGACCATTTGTCTTTTACTCCTGGTCTGTCTCACTGTTTGTACGCATCATTTTTTCTCTCTCCCTCCTGTGTGTGTGTGTGTGTGTGTGTGTGTGTGTGTCTCTCTCTGTCTCTGTGTGGGTGTGTGTGTCTGTCTCTCTCTCTCTCTCTGTCTGTCTATGTGTGTCTCTCTGTGTGTGTATCTCTCTCTCTCTCTCTGTGTGTGTGTGTGTGTCTTTCTCTGTGTCTCTGTGTGTCTGTGTGTATGAGTGTCTCTTTCTGTGTGGAGCATGGGAGCTGTAGCCTTGACTGCCCATTGGGAGGGAGCATTAGATACTGCCCCGTTCTGAGCTTTATCTCATGGCTAGTTGTGGGATCTTGCTATGCACCAACAGTTGGCAGCTTCATTTCTGCAAGCTGGACCAAGACATTGTGAAGAGCTATGAAAATATATAGGTACAATTCTAAGGGTAGATGGTGGTAATGTTGCAGCTGATAGCAATGTTCGGGAGACTTGGGTTCACATCCCATGGTGGAATTTAAATTCAAATTTTTTATTTAATTAAAGAAAATCAGGAATTGAAAGCTTGTCTCTGTAATGGTGGCTGTGGAACTATTCTCAATTGTTGTAAAAACCCATCTGGTTCACTAATGCCCTTTCAGGGAAGGAAACTGCCATCCTTACCTGGTCTGGGCCTACATGTGACTCCAGACCCACAGCAATGTGGTTGGATCCTTGACTGCCCTCTGAAATGGGTGAGCGAGACACTGGGCATTTAGAGACGGTCAACACATTCTGGTCTTGCTAGTGATTCCCACATCTCGCACAACAGCTGCACTGGAGATACCAAATGGCATTAACTTCCAGAGTTGATGACTGGGGTTGGGGTTGACGTGACTTTGGATAGGGGCAGGTGGCTATGGGAAACAGGTGGGATAAATGTTGTTGGAACTGTTTGCTTGTGTGTCGGTAAGTCCTAATAGGGACTAATTCACCTACATTCTGGCCTTTGTCCTTGCAAAGTCTATCTGCATGAGAGACATCTTGTGATGCTCTCTTCACTGCTAGTCCTGCACTGTCCACTGGAGGGCGGCGATGTTCTACAAATGTCATGCTAAACTGCTGTGGAAAGTTAAGGACATTCACTCAGTTCAAATCCCACCTCAGGTCCTGGAGGCACCGTTGAAATCTGGAACTAAAACATCAATTTTTAAACAAAAAACATCAGATTACCACCACACAATGATGATGTGTTGCAAAGTGTGGGTGCACAAGGGCTATAGGTGTCCCTGACCACAGCAAACAATTGGGAAAGCAAAGGCTTTAGTCATCGAAAGAGGATTTGAGTTCCAAAGTTCTCCTGTGGTTCTACAGGGACTTGGTAAGTGGCCACCTGGAGCATTGTCATCAAATGTTCACAGCGCAGAAAGAGGCCCTTCGGCCCGTTGTCCAAAATCCATCTATTCTAACCCCATTTTCCAGCACTTGGCCCACAGCTTTTTCAAGTGCGCATCGAAATATGAGTTAAATGCATTGAAGGTTGCTGCCTGTACCTTTTAGGCAGATCCTCACCACCTTCTTGGTGGAAAGAAATTTCCTCAAATCCTCTCTCAACCTCCTGCTCCTTTAGCTTAACTGGAAACTCTTCGTCCTGGATATGGACCCCTCAACTAAGGGCAGAGGTTTCTGCCTGTCTCTGTACCTGCACAAGTTTGTATGCCTCAGTCAGGTTCCCTCACCGTCAGTCTTCCCTGCTCTAAGGAAAACAACTCCAGCCTATCCAGTCTGTCTCCATTGCTGATTCGCTCCAGCCCAGGCAATATCCTGGTGAATCTCCTCTTCACCCTTTCCAGTGCAATCTCCACTTGCAAAAGTAGGGAGGGGATGCTTCAGTTATACAGAGCATTGGTGAGACCACATCTGGAGGACTGTGTACAGGACTGGTCATCGTACTTATGGAAGGAAGTTAATGCAGTGGAAGCTGTTCAGAGAAGGTTTACCAGACTAATCCCTGGAATGAGTGGATTGCCTCATGAGGAAAGGTCGGCCTGTAACCTCTGGAGTGTAGGAGACTCGGAGAGCTTGGAAACAGACCCTTTGGTCCAACTCATCCATGCAACCAGATATCCTAAATTAATTGAAATATACAAGATCCTGAGGGGGACCTGACTGGGTAGATGTGGAAAGGATGGCTCCTCTTGTGGGAGAATCTAGAATGAGGGGTCACTGTTGTAAAAATAAGGGGGTTGCCCATTTAACATAGAGATGGGGAAACATTTTTCCAAGGAGTTGTGAGTCTTTGGAATTCTATTCCTCAAAAGGCAGTGGATGTGAGGCTTTGGAATTCTATTCCTCAAAAGGCAGTGGATATGTATCTTTAAATATTTTTAAGGCAGAGGGAGATCGATTCATGATGACTCGGGGGGGGGAAATTAACGGGCAGGATATATAGGAATGTAGAGCTGAGGTTAAAATCAGATCTGCCGCGAGTTTATTGAATGGGAGAGCAGGCTGGAAGGGCCAAGTGGCCTACTCTTGTTACTTGCAACCACTCTGTGCCTTTACACAGCCTCACGACCCTTCTCATGACGGGATTTCTCCTGAATTCCACATTGATATAACTTGCTCCTTAAAAGCAGTTCTTGCTCTTTGTACTGTGCACTTGACCCTGTGTCCTCTGGTAACTTTAGCAAGAATTGATATCTCCAAAAAGATTAGCATCTGCCTCAAGTCTTAGCGAGCATCTGGACAAAGAGAAGTCAGGCACTTTCACTTCAGCGTAGCAATCAAATCAATATCTTCTGATCTGTTTTAATTGTCTCCCTATTTATTTTAAGTTGGCCACAGTGTCTAAATGTTGAAAGTGTTTGTTGAAAGTTATTGGGACACTTTTTGTCTCTTCATTTGGAAGATTGTCATTTTGAGTTCCATCCAAAACACCTGAACATGGGGGCCCATGTGAGGATTTCTGTGCTGTACTGATGGGGGTCCAGTGCCGCACGCCGAAAAACTCCTGAGGATGAGCTGTTTAATTCATTAACTCTTGTCTACTGTCTCTACTGCACACAAAGGATCTCATACAGATGTATAGCACGGAAACAGACCCTTCGGTCCAACTTGTCCATGCTGACCAGGTACCCTAAATTAATCCAGTCCCATGTGTCAGCATTTGGCCCATATCCCTCTAAACCTGTCCTATTCACATACCCATCCAGATGCCTTTTAAATGTTGTTATTGTACCAGCCTCTACCACTTCCTTTGGCAGCTCATTCCATACACTCACCACCCTCTGCATGAAAAAGTTGCCCCTTAGGTCCCTTTTTAAACTTTTCCCCTCTCATCTTAAACCTATGCCCCTCTAGTTTTGGACTCCCCTACTCTGGGGAAAAGACCTTGACTATTCACCCTATTCATTCCCCTCATGATTTTATAAACCTTTATAAGGTCACCCTTTATCCTCTGACACTGCAGGGAAAATAGCCCCAGCCTATTCAGCCTCTGTCTTTGGCCCAAACCCTCCAACCCTGGTAAATCTTTTCTGAATCCTTTCAAGTCTCACAACATCCTTCCTGTAGCAGGGAGACCAGAACTGAATGCAGTATTCCAAAAGTGGCCTAACCAATGTCCTGTACAGCCACATCATGATATCCTGACTCCTATACTGACCAATGAAAGCAAGCATACCAAACATCTTCTTCACTATCCTATCTACCTGCGACACCACTTTTAAGGAACTATGAACCTGCTAACTCTATGACTCTCAACAGAAAGTGCTGGAGAAACTCAGCAGGTCTCACAACATCTGTGGGGAGAGAGAAACAGAGTTGACGTTTGGAGTCTAGAGACCCTTCTTCAGGACCTGGACAATGTGGAGTTCTCAGAGAGAGAAACCCTAAGCTGACAGAATTATTTTAACCCCTCACACTGGGTTTAACTCAGCCCTGCACTTCTCTGTATCTCTGGAACTGGAATTGCTCACAGTAGATAGGAATTTGTTTTAAAAACAAAATGCTGCTGGTGGGACTCTTGCTCTGACCTTAGCCTCACTACGATACCTCGTTTTGTGGGTCTCAGTCCCCCTTTTATTTCTAGAGCTGAGTTCTAAACTGCTAAACGGTCATCAGAAATGTCAGCAATCTGATTGAATATAGTCTTAACAGCCCAAGAAAATCAAAGCAGCGCTGAGACATATTACACTGGAGAAGCTCAAATAGAAAATAGGGAATGTTGGAAGAATTCAGCAGGTCCGGCAAAATCTGTGGACACAGAGCGAGAAACAAGGATTGGGAGATGATGCAGAAGGGGGTCAGAATCTAACATGGAGTTGAGTTTGGAGTTAGTGCATCTTTTAAAAAAAAAATATCATTGTGAGATTCCAGATTGTACAAAGGTGGTTTTTCTCCTCTTTCTGGATTAAGAAATTGATCTGCCCACCCCCCCCACCTCTCTGATGTGACCACGGGCACAAACTTTGTAAAACACCCTCCAAACGCAAGGACACTTTTGCAAGAGACTTAAAATTCTGAACGGGTAGGCTTGGCCATGCTGGAATAATGTAGTTAGTGCAATTCACAGAGTAGAGAACATTCTTGAGTTTAACCCCCATCAAAATATTCAAATACACAATGACAAATTCCACCAAGCACTTTATTTCAATTAATTAATTAATTAAAATCTGGATAAATTTAAAAAGTAGTATCAATATTGGTGGCCTTATCAGACTGTTGTAAAAACCCATCTGGTTCATTCATGTGCTTTAGGGACAGAAATTTGCTGTCCTTACCTTACTGTACAGATGCATAAATGAAGGAATGATCAGTCAATTACATCGAGTCATACAGCAGGGAAACAGACCCTTCGGTCCAAACAGTCCATGCTGACCATAAACCCAAACTAAACTAGTCCCACCTGCCTGCTCCTGGCCCATATCCCTCCAAACCTTTCCTACTCATGTACATATCCAAATGTCTTTTAAACGTTGTAACTGTACCCTCATCCAACACTTCCTCAGGAAGTTCATTCCACACATGAACCGCTCTCTGTGTGAAAAATTTGCCCCCATGTCTTTTTTAAATCTTTCTCCTTTCACCTTAAAAATGTGCCCCTGAGTCTTGAAAATCCCCACCTTAGGGAAAGGATACCTGCCCATCACCTTATCCATGGCCCTTATGATTTTATAAACCTCTATAAAGTCACCCCTCAGCCTCTGACGCTCCAGTGAAAAAAGTCCCAGCCTATCTAGCCTTTACATGATGATAAGTGGGAGAGATTTAAAAATAACATCAGTTACATTTATTTAAGAAAAAAACAACTTGGTGTTTTTAAGAGATAGAGATAGCAGGAACTGCAGATGCTGGAGAATCCAAGACAACAAGGTGCAGAGCTGGATGAACACAGCAGGCCAAGCAGCATCATAGGAGCAGAGAGGCTGACGTTTCGGGCCTAGACCCTTTTTAAGACATGGTTTAGCCCTATTTTTAAATTAAATATAGAAGTGTGTTGAGCTTGAGAGAGAGAGGATTTGAGTACAGGGGCAGGGACATCTTGCTGTAATTGTACAGGGTCTTGGGGAGACCACACCTGGAGTATTGTGTGCAGTTTTGATCTCTTTATCTGAGGAAGGATGTTCTGGCAATGGAGGGATTGCAGTGAAGATTTACCAGGCTGATTCTGGGGATGGCAGGACTAAGGGCGACACTGTGGCTCAGTGGTTAGCGCTGCTGCCTCACAGCACCCGGGACCTGGGTTTGATTCCACCCTCGGGTGACTGTCTGTGTGGAGTTTGCATATTCTCCCCGTGTCTGCGTGGGTTTCCTCTGGGCGCTCTGGTTTCCTCCCACAGTTCAAAGATGTGTAGGCTAGGGTGGATTGGCCACGCTAAATTGCCCGTAGTGTTCAGGGATAAGTGGTATAGGGTGATATAGGGGATGGGTTCTGGGTGGGGTGCTCTGAGGATTGGTGTGGACTTGTTGGGCTGAAGGGCCTGTTTCCACACTGTAGGGATTCTATGATTCTAAGGCATGAAGAAAGGTTGGATTGGCTAGGATCCTATTCACTGGACTTCAGAAGAATGGGGTTGGGGGTTGGGGTGTTGTTTCTTGGAAGCCGATAAAATTCTAACAATCCTTGACAGGGTAAATGCAGGAAGGGTGTTCCCCATGATGGGGGAGTCTAGAACCAGAGGGTCACAATCTAAGGATACAGGGCTGATAGGAGGAGAAATGTCTTCACCAGGAGAGTGGGGAGCTTGTGGAATTCTCTGCCACAGAATGTGGCTGATGCCAAAGCATTGAATGTTTCCAAGAAGGAATTAGATATAAAAAAACTGAAAGAACTGTGGATGCTGTTAATCAGAAACAAAAACAGAAATTGCTGGAAAAGCTCAGCAGGTCTGGCAGCATCAGTGGAGAGAAATCAGAGTTAACGTTTCAGGTCTGGTGACCCTTCCTCAGAACTGGTTGGGAATTAGATTAGGAATAGGAATTAAATACAGTTCTTAAGGGTGTGGTGGAGAAGGCGGAAATAGAAACAAAAACAGAAAATGCTTGGTGAAACTCAGCTGGTCTGGCAGCATCTGTGGAGAGAGAAAGCAGAGTTAAAATTGCAAGTCCAGAGATGCTTCTTCAAGAGACTGAGTTGGAAGATCAGCCACGATTATATTGAATGGGGGAGCAGGTTTGAAGCGCAGAATGGTCTACTCGCGTTCCTATTTTCTGTGTTTCTAAAATCTGCAGTAAAAGGAAACAGACTGAAAAAACTAGCAACGATATTAATCATGATTTTTGTCGCTGGCGGCCCTGCTAGTGACTGACTGGAAAAGGAGTGTATTAGCACCTTTACAAACACTATTATTTCTGCCTAAAATCTTCACCAGATTTCCCCACTCTTTACTAAATGAAGCCAGACAGAAAGGAGAGACCCAAACTGTTTCTTAATTTGCCCTTAAGGAAAATAAAGGAGTTGGAGAAATATTCAGCCTGTGTTTTCGCTTTGGGAAGGAACAGACCGGGGTGTGCGAGAAACTTGAAGGAAAATATTTTCAAGCTTGTAAAAAAAAAATACTGCATATATTTTATAAACGTACACCTGATGTTTTCTTTTGCAGAGGAAGATGTTCTTGTTTTTTTCAAAAAAAAAACTACTCTCGGGCCCCGACAGTAATCCGAACAGTGCAATCGGAGATTTCACTCTAGCAACGAAATTGACAGAAGTCGATTTCAATCAGGAATTTATTATCGAAATTTAAGTCGTTCCACTTTTGATGAAACTGTGGATGTGCTGCATCAGGCTTGAGCAGTTGGTCTGATATAAACACTTCCTGATTAAAGGGGCAAGATTTATTCCTGCTGTTAGTTTGTAGAAATGGAACGGGGGCCACAAGGGGTGTGTGTGTGTGTGGGTTATTTCATTAAAGTTTCGTTTCATTGTTTGAGCTTTTCCTGGGAGCGATTGCGACAGGACAACAAATCTAACGGGTGAATTTCCCCGTGACCTCTGTGAACCTCTGTGGGAGTCGAAGTTTATTTGTATACTTAAAAACAACACGCACACAAAAAAATTGCATCTGAAATGTACACAACGTGTTGACAGCTGGCCGGGAACTGAAGTAAAACAACGAACTGTGGAAATAAAATATTAGAAATTCACAGCTGTTCGGAAGAAGGGTCACTGGACTATTAATGTTAACTCTCTCCCCACAGACCTGCTGAGTTTCTCCAGCAATTTCTGTTCCTGTTGGCCGGGAACTGAGCAGGTTCAACGTCAAAGGAAAACAGAAATTGTCCACGCAGAGAATAAGCAGCAGTTTCCAACCAGCAGATCATTGTAGAGTTTTACTCCGGGTTAAAAACGGACCGAAATAATTCCTGGTAAAAACCGAAAAAAAAAACTGCGGACGCATTAAACCAGAAGTAAACAAAACTGAAATCGCTGGAAAAGTTCAGCAGTTCTGGCAGCGTCTGTAGAGACAGAAACAAACATTTTAACTCTGCTTTCTCTCGTCACTGATGCTGCCAGACCTGCTGAGTTTTCTCCAGCAATTCCGATCTTTTGTTTCAGATTTGAGTTCATTGTTTGATTGTCGGTTCGGTTTAGGGGATGATTCATTCAGGAATATAACGAGGACCTCGAATTGTACAGTACTTGACACTTGATTTTTTTTTTGTTTCCTGCCGGGGTGAGAGTGAAACCTGTTTAATTCCCAACAAAGTCTGGTCGGTTTTACTTTTCTCTTTAAAGTTCAGATTCCCCTAAATTCCTATAATGTTTTTTTGCAATTCTTATTATTTCGAAAAAAATATTTTCTCTCCCTACATCTGTCATCTTCACGTTAAAATTCCCGAATCTGAAATAATGAACAGAAACTCAGCAGGTCTGTGGAGAGAGAAACGTTTGGGGTCCAGTGGCTCATCTTCAGAACAGTGTTGTGTTCTTTAATGTTTTATAAAACTCCCCCTTAATTGAACGGTGTAGGAATTATTTCTGAAATTGCTGGAAACACTCAGTGGGTCTGGCAGCGTCTTTTAGAACTATTGTAATTCCCGTTCCTAATCTATTTTCTATCCAGTTTTCAAGAAAGGTCACTCGACCCGAAACGTTTAACTTTGATTTCTCTCCACAGACGCTGTGTTTCCAGCGATTTCAGTTTTTATTTCTGATTTACAGCGTCCGCAGTTTTTGTTTTCGGTTTGTACCAGGAATTAACGGTTCGGGTCGAGTGATCCTTCAGTTCATAGCGACTCCACACTTTGCAAAAGGCGATGGTTATTTCCTTAATATTTTACCACATAATTTTACAGCGGATCAATTGGCCAATCTTGCTGCCTTTTGTTTAATTTAGTAATTTCATTTAACAATTGAACAGAAAAAAGGTCGCTCTGACAAGATAAAACTGTAGAAAGGAAATATTAAAATTTATCGCATAAAAACTAACATTTCAATATTTTGTCTGAACTGAGAAACTCTTTCAAATTGGGATTAATTCGACTCTGCGATTTTAACGTGAAGATGACAGATGTAGGGAGAGAAAATAATTTTTTTCGAAATAATAAGAATTGCAAAAAACATTATAGGAATTTAGGGGAATCTGAACTTTAAAGAGAAAAGTAAAAACGACCAGACTTTGTTGGGAAATAAACTGGTTTCACTCTCCCCCCGGCAAGGAACAAAAAAAAAATCAACTGTGTCAAGTACTTTACAAGTCGAGACCCTCGTTATATTTCCCGAATGAACTATCCCCTAAACCGAGCCGACAATCAAACAATGAACTGTGGATGCTGGAAATCTGAAACAAAAAATCGGAATTGCTGGAGAAAACTCAGCAGATCTGACAGCATCAGTGACGAGAGAAAGCAGAGTTAAAACTCACTCAGCGATGGTAGGAACTGCAGATGCTGGAGAATCTGAGATAACAGGGTGTAGAGCTGGATGTTTCGGGTTGGGACCCTTCTTCAGAAATGTTCTCTGAAGAAGGGTCCAGACCCGAAACGTCGGCTTTCCTGCTCCTCTGATGCTGCCTGGCCTGCTGTGTTCATCCAGCTCTGCACCTTGTTGTCTTAAAGCAGAGTTAAAATGTTTCTGTCTCCACAGATGCTGCCAGTCCTGCCGAATTCCCCCCTAAATCTAGACTATTGATCTCGAAGTCAGGTCAAATCCCACCGCAGTTTCAATTCAAATAAATAAAATCTGGATTTTTATTGTTTTAAAAATAAATATCAATTCTAGTGATTATATAGCTACCAGATTGTGGTAAACCCATGGGATTCAATAATACCCCTAAAGGGAGGGAAATCTGCCATCCATGCCTCGTCTGATCTACATGTGACTCCAGGCCAACAGCAATGTGACTGAGTTGTAACTGCCCTGTGAAAATGGCCTCAGCTAGACGCGTGTTCAAAGAGCAATTTGGGATGGAAATTGTGTTGTGTTGTGTTGTTAATGATGCTTATGTACAGTAGGTAAATAGAACAGTTAGATACGTGACCTGCAGTGTGTTGAATTGATCAATTATACCTTCATATGTCCAGTTTTCGGTAGCATACATTCAAATTTATGCGAATTTAAAGTTGCACAGAGAATTTGCAAACACACTGTATTGTCTAAGTTTTGTACCATTGAGACTGAGTTGAGGAGATTCCCCCCACTCTCAATTATCGATTTTTGATCAATACAGGCGTCAAGGGTTTTGATGGGATGGGGAGGTGCAGCGGGGCAATCTGTCCATTGATGATCTTATGGGATGGTGCAGCAGGCTAGAGGGATCGAATGGCCTGTTGCAGCTCCTTGTGTTCCTGTATTTTACATGTGTGTGTTTGTGTTTCTGTCTGTTTGTATATGCTCGAGTTTGTGAGTGTATTTTTGATTCCACATGTTTATCTGTTCACATCTGTCTCTGCTTGCCTCTGTCTCGGTACATTTGACGCGATCACTTTTCTGTGCGTGTGTCTGTATGTGTCTATAAATGTTCGAGTCTGTTTTCTTACAGACTGCCTTTGTATGTATGTCTCTAAGTGTGTTTGAATTCATCTGTGTGTCAAACTGGTATGTTTTGAATCTGAAAGAGTGGTGAAGTTTGTGAAACTTTGAGTGTATCTGTGTCTGTATTTGAGCCTTTGTTTATGCTTGAGTTTTCCTATGTTTGAGTCTGTGTGCATTTATGTTTTGAATCTGAATTTGTACATCTGTGCCTGTCTCGGTATTTTAGTCTCCATGTGTGTACCTACAAATAAATATTTGAATTTGTGCGTGTCATGTCTGCCTTTAGACGCATGTCAAAATGTGTACGGTTGAGTCTGTTTGAAGTTTAGTTTGTATCTGAATGTTTGAGCCTGTCTCTATACATTTGGATCAGACTTTCTATGTGTGGGTGTCTGTGTGTTTATCTTCAGCTGTGTTGAGCCTGTCTCTGCTTATTTGTATCAGAGTCTGTGGCGTTTGTGTTTCAGTTTGCAGGAGTGTTTGAAACTGTCTCTGTATATTTCTATCAGAGTTTGTGTGCCTGTGTTTTAGTCTGTGTGTGTGTGTGTGTTTGACTGAGTCTCTGTATATTATATTAGAGTCTGTATGAGTGTTTGACTGTGTCTCTGTATATTATATTAGTGTGTGTGTCTTTGGCTGTGTCTCTGTATATT
>NC_063370.1:7315413-7331504 GCF_021869965.1 Rhincodon typus
TTTGGCTGTGTCTCTGTATATTATATTAGTGTGTGTGTGTGTGTCTTTGGCTGTGACTCTCTATAGTATATTAGAGTCTGTGTGTGTGTGTTTGGCTGTGTCTCTGTACATTTATATTAGAGCCTGTGTGTGTTGACTGTCGGTGTCCCTGTGTGAGTTCCGAGTCTGTTACCGTCAATATTCATATCAATGTTTATCGTGTGTCCAACTCGGAGTGGAGACGGGGGTGAGGTGCAATTTGTTTAAAATTCAGATAACTCTCTGTGGGGTGGGGGTGGAAACAGGGAAGTTCAGTGGGGGTGGGGGAAAATATGGTAACTTTGTTCCTTTTCATTTTGAAATGGGTGAAAACCTCTAACAGGAGTCTGGGAGACTGGGAGGAATAAAAATATGAATGGAGAGGGGCAAGACTTGATTGGACGCAGTGGCCATGAGCTGGGAGATGATTGGTTTGATTGGGGTAGGTGGAACCTCATGTCAATTTCTTTGCAATGTTTGGGGAGATTTCTGAATTGGGACACTGCAGCCGAGGTAGTTGAAGTGTGTGCGTGTATTTTTTTTAGAGGGTGGTTAGCAGTGATGTTGGACATGGCAGGTTTGGAAAAGGCAGAAACTACCAAGAAATTTAGCTTCAGTATCGAAAGCTCGTTGCCCGAGGAGCGGCCGGAGCAGAATGAGGGGGCAGGCGGCTCAGGCAAAGACCAGGAGCCGGAGGAAAGGCAGGAGAAGCCACCGTTCAGTTACAACGCCCTGATCATGATGGCCATTCGGCAGAGCCCCGGGAAGAGACTGACCCTCAGCGGCATCTATGAGTTCATCATCCGGAATTTCCCCTACTACAAAGACAACAAGCAAGGTTGGCAGAACTCCATCAGGCACAACCTGAGCCTCAACAAGTGCTTTGTCAAGGTGCCCAGACACTATGATGACCCGGGCAAAGGCAACTACTGGATGCTTGATCCCTCCAGCGATGATGTCTTCATTGGAGGCTCCACCGGCAAATTGAGGAGGAGATCAGCCCCTTCCCGGGCCAGGCTGGCATGCAAGAGGGGCACCAGGACGGGTCTGACCCTGGCCAGCTCCTTCTACTGGCCTACCCACCCATTTTCACCCTGGCAGCAGACCCCCCAGCCTTACCTGGGGCTGCCCCCACCTCCCCCTCCGCCTCCCCCTTACCTCTCGGTGCTGTCCCAGAGCAGTACCCACCATCATGGGGGCACTCAGGTGCTCTATGGTGCCCCCCATGTCCAGCTGACAGCCGCCATGGCCACTACCCTGCCTTGCCCCATGCCCTGTGCCCTGAACCTGGTCACCGGTAATACCAGTTACCTGTTCTCCCAGTTCTCACCGGTTGCCCCCCTGATGGGGGGCTTGGGTCCACCAACGCTGAAGGGTAACGAACTCCAGAGACCTTCTGCAACTTATTTGTCCACCCAGAACCTGGCGTCACCTTTCATCCTGTAAAAGACTGGATTAAACAGCAAAGCAATGTCGGAGGCTGCAGATCTGTCTGAAATGTGTACATATATTAAAAACTGAAATAGCTGGAGAAACTCAGCAGGTCTGTCAGCATCTGTGGAGAGAGGCACAGAATGAATGCTTGTAGTCCAAGATCACCCTTCATGTTGTAAAGGACTGGGTTAAACAGCAACATACTGTTGGATATTGGAGATATGAAATTTATATTAAAATCAAACAAAGTTCAGAAGAAACTCACAGGTCTGGCAGCGTCTGTGGGAAGAGAGAGAAATTATTAACGTTTTCCACTCCAATTTGAACTGCAGAGAATACCCCCTACAATGGAATGGGGTGAATTAATTTATTTTATGAATAGCAGATTTAAAGGTGTAACTTAGTCCTGTATTTTGTGTGCATTTTTTGGGGGTTGCGGGAATAAATTATTTTAAAAAGACACTTTATCTGTATCTCATCAGTATTTCAAGATCTTTTAAGTTGAATCTGACTGAGGTATGTAATCTCTTTTAATATTTTAGGCAAATTTTCAGTTAAACTCATTTGAATAAAATTGTGTGTCAATGTTTGTAATATTTTTAAAAAAGTAATTACAGCTGTGAGAGTAACCTTTTTTAATGTTGGAATTAAAATGTGATATTGAACATTGGGCTTACTGCTTTGTGGAAGCAACAACTTTTAAAGTTTTTTTTAGCATCTGCAGTAATGTATTAGACTTGTCTCAGTTGCTCAACTGCGAGTCACTAAGTTCTGCGGTTTGAGCCCCACAATAGGACTTGAGGACAAATAAAAATCAAGGCTGCTCCTCACAGTGTCCTACTGAAGGAGTGCAGTACAGTCTGAGGAACCGCTTTGGAATGACATGTCAATTCCCAACTCCAGCTGCCTGCTCTGGTCTGCATATTGGGGTGGCATGGGGGCTCAGTGGTTAGCACTGCTGCCTCATAGCACCAGGGACCCAGGTTCAATTCCACCCTTGCGTGACTGTGTGTGTGTGTGTGGTTTGCATATTTTTACTGTGTCCATGTGGGTTTTCTCCCACAGTCCAAAGATGTGCAGGTCAGGGTGGATTGGCCATGCTAAATTTCCCCATAATGTCCAGGATGTGGGGGCTATTTGAGTTAGCCATGGGAAGCACAGGGTTACAGGGATAGGGTAGGGGGTGGGTCTGGGTGGGATGCTCTTTGGACGGTTGGTTTACAGTATTGTTTACAATAGTGCGCACATTTCAAAACACCCCATTGGCTGTGAAGTATATGCGATTGCAAATGGCAGGGTGGGATTCATGAGGTGAGATGGTAATGTCCCTACCTTAAGACCAGGTTCAAATTCTACTGCGGGCTGTGATGGCTAAGGAGTTTGATATGAAAAATCATTTTTCTATAATTGTAAATAGCTAACAGCATTGGGGGAGTGATCCGCACATTATAGTACATTAGTGAGTGGATCACTTTCTGACGCTCACATGGATCAGATAAGAGTTTGCCATTTTTTTGTCACAAATCCCTATCCCCCACTTAGCAAGGCACTCTTTCACTACCTTCAGGGTAGTGGAAACAAGCAAGGGCCGGGGGTGGGGTTCAGGACTAGGGACACATTTTAAGGTGAAAGGTGAATGAGTTAAAAAAGATGCGGGGGCAATATTTTTACAAGCGGCTGATTTGCATGTGGAATGATCTGCCTGAGGAAGTGGTGGATGTAGGTACAGTTACAACATCTAAAAGAAATTTGGACAAGTTCATCAATAGGAAAGGTTTGGAGGGATATGGGCCAGGAGCAGGCAGGTGGGACTAGTTTAGTTTGAGATTATGGTCGGCATGGACTGGTTGGACCAAAGGATCTATTTCTGTGCTGTCTGACTCTATAACTAATGGAAGGCAGTTGGATGAATACTTGAAAAAGGAAATATTTTGCAGGTTGAGGTAGATGTATCTGATTAGATATTTCATTCAGGGACTGTGTGTGGACAAGATGGACTGTACAGCCCCTCTCTGTGCCATTGGATTGCACTGTCTCACCAGCAGAATCAAAGAGACAGACGCCAGTTATACTGTTTGATGTTCAACTGTCACCAGTTATTTTATACATAGGTGCACTTTCTCTCAAACTGCAGTTCTGCTGACTTGGCCAAATCAGGCCTGTAGACAATGCTGTCTTGTAGACTGTCTCTGTAGACAATGCTGCTTGTGCTGTTGCCTCGGTCTAATATCGGCGTTGACATTTAAGATTGTCATTTGTACTGCCAACCAGGTGGATATGTTTGCTAGCAGAGTTTTGTAACCCCTTTCGCCACCCTGAGACATTCCAAAGCACTTTAACACCGAATACTGCACTTTTGAGATATAGTTTCTGTTCTAATGAAGGAAACACAGTGTTTAATTTGCACACAGCAAGCTCCTACAACAGCGATGCGGTAATCTTGTTTTTAATGATGTTGGTTGAGGGGTAAATATTGGCGAGGAAATCGTGAGCTCATGAAACAGGGTAAGGATTGATGTACATGGGTGTTTCTCGTTGTTTATTCAATTGGCTAAAAATTCAATTCTTAAACGGCGAGGCCTTTCAAAGTGGATCTCAGCCCACAGCAACAGTTGGCGTGGGTGACCCCTGGTGGTGGTGGCTGTTTGGGAGCGTTGGGGTTGGTGTTGGTGGAATTGGCTGATAGAGCCAAGGCCTACTCCATGACTTCCCCAGTGCAGAGTTCAAACGTAGAAGGTAGGTGGCTTTGGGTTAAGGATAGAATTAGGCTCGGGCTGTGAAATTCTTCCTGTTTGAACAGCAGACCCATTTGAATGAGATCTCAGAGGCACTGGGTTTAATGATATTTCATGTCTGTAAAGACTCTGGGAGAATTATAGTGAAAACAATGTATGGAGCAATACGTTCTGTGGGGATTTGATACAATAACTGTAGAAAGCACCGTAAAATAAATATCACAGTTACTAATCCTTGGCTATAATTCTGTTGTGAGGTGAAGTCATAGAGTTGTATAGTATGAAATTGGTCCAACTCATCCATGCCGACCAGATATCCCAAATTAATCTTGTAACATTTGCCAGCATTTGGCCCATATCCCTATAAACCCTTTCTATTCATGTCCCCATCCAGATGCCTTTTAAATGTTGTAATTGTACCAGCCTCCACCACTTCCTCTGGCAGCTCATTCCATACACGCACCACCCTCTGTGTGAAAAAGTTGCCCCTTAGGTCCCTTTTAAATCTTTCTCCTCTCATCTTAAACCTATGTCCACTCGTTTTGGACACCCCTACCTTGGGGAAAACTCCTTGGCTATTCACCCTATCCATGTCCCTCATGATTTTATAAACCTCTATAAGGTCACCCCTCAGCCTCCGACGCTCCAGGGAAAATAGCCCCAACCTATTCAGCGTCTCCCTATAGCTCAAAGCCTCCAACCCCGGCAACATCCTTGTAAATTGTTTCTGCAACCTTTCAAGTTTAACAACATCTTTTGTATAGTAGGGAGACCAGAACTGAACGCAGTATTCCAAAAGTGGCCTTACCAATGTCCTGTACAGCCACAACATGACATCCCAACTCCTAGCCTTTTCTGAAGAAGGATCTAGGCCCGAAACGTCAGCTTTCCTGCTCCTCTGATGCTGCTTGGCCTGCTGTGTTCATCCAGCTCTACACCTTGTTATCCTAGACTCAATGCACTGACCAGTATGTTTACGCAAATACAGGTCAAATGTTGTCATTTTGTTTCTTCGTTCTTTCATGGGTTTGTGAGTGCCGCTGTGGGCAAGCCCAGCATATTTTGCCCATCCCTAAGAGCTCCTTGAACTAAGGCTGATTTCAGACAGCAGATAAAGGGTCAATCACATTGCTGTGGGTCTGGAGTCACAGCCTGGAAGGTGGTGGGTGGCAGTAATATCACTTGGGCTTGGTAATCCTGCACCCCAGCCTAACATCCAAGGGAACTTGAGTTCAAATTCCACCGAGAATGTGAAGAATTGAATTAGTTAAAAAAAATTTGTCACTTTAAAATAAGTGGTCTCACAGTGACCAAACTGTTACCTGGTTCACTGACGTTCTTTAGGGAGGGAACTCTGCTGACATTACCTGGTCTGACATAACTCCAACACCCACAACAGTGTGGTTGATCCTTATATGGGAAATAAATGCTGGTCTAACAGTGATTGCAATGTTCCGTGAACAAATTAAAATGAGCACACAGATGAGACTAGGTAAGTATGCTGGATTACAGATCCCTAGACTGCATTAAGGAATCAGATGGGTTTTATGACAATCAATGATCATTTCATGATCACCTTCATGTTTAAATCATTTACGTTAGTTTTAGGTTGTAAAGTGCAGTTTTGTCCTGTTTATCTGAGGAAGGATGTTCTAGCTATAAAGGAAGTAGAGTAAAGGTTTACCAAATTGGGGAGGTGATGGCCTAGTGGTATTATCACTGAACTGTTAATCTAGTAAACCCAGATAACGTTCTGGGGACCCAGGTTCAAATCCTGTGTTGGCAGATGGTAGAATTTGAATTCAATAAAATATCTGGAATTAAGAGTCTAATGATGACCATGAATTGATTGTTGGAAAACCCCACTGGTTCACTAATGTCCTTTTATGAAGGAAACTGCCATCCTTACCTGTCTGGGCCTACATGTAACTCCAGCCCCACAGCAATGCCGTTGACTCTTAAATGCCCTCTGGGCGATTAGGGATGGGTAATAAATACTGCCTGAAGAGGAGAAATATCTTTACCCAGAGAGTGGTGAGCCTGTGGAATTCGTTATCACAGAGAGTGTTTGGGGCCAGAACATTATGAATTTTCATGAAGGATAGATATAACTCTTGTGGCTAAAGGAGGGATATGGGGTGGGGAAGTTGGGATTAGGGTATTGAGCTCAATGATCAGCCATCATCATATTGAATAGTGGAGCAAGCTTAAGGGGCCGAATGGTCTACTCCTGCTCCTGGGTTCTTTATTTCTGTGTTATATTCCAGCTTTATTGAAGAATTGAAATCCCATCATGGTGGTGGGATTTGAGCTGTTATTGACAAAGTATTAACCTGGGCCTCTGTATTACTAGCCACCTATCACAAGGAACTTTTAGCCATAATGCCACGTGCTGTTAAATCACTGTATCCAAACTGGACAACTTCCCAACCCTACGTGCTGGGTAATCTGCGCACTGAGACCCAAATAACACAATCCCTAAAGTGTGAGCGGCCACTACTCACTGTCCTTTTGAATTTTATAGCTATAGGGTCACACAGCACGGAAACAGACCCTTCGGTCCAACCAGTCCATGCCGACTATAATCCCAAACTAGACTAGTCCCACCTGCCTGGTCCTGGCCCATATCCCTCCAAACATTTCTTATTCATGCACTTATCCAAAAGTCTTTTAAACTGTACCAGCATCCACCATTTTCTCTAGAAGTTCATTCCATATGCGAACCACTTTTGGTGTAAAAATTTTGCCCCCATGTCCTTTTTAAATCTTTCTCCTCCCACCTTAGAGAAATGCCCCCTAGTCTTGAAATCCCTCAGCATTGGGGAAAGTCACCTGTCATTCACCCTATCCATGCCCCTTATGATTTTATAAACCTCTATAAGGTCACCCCTCAACCTTCTACGCTCCACTGAAAAAAGTCCCAGCCTATCCAACCGCTCCCTATAACTCAAACCCTCCATTCCCAGTAACATCCTGGTAAATCTTTTCTGAACTCTCTCCAGCTTAATAATATCCTTCCTACAGCAGGGAGACCAGAACTGGACACAGTATTCCAGAAGAGGCCTCTCCAATGTCCTGTACAACCTTAACATGACGTCCCAACTTGTATACTCAAAGATCTGAGCAATGAAGGCAAGTGTGCTAAAAGCCTTCTTAACCACCCTGTCTATCTGTAATGTAAACCTCAAAGAATTATGTACCTGAATGCCTAAGTCTCTCTGGTCTACAACGCTACTCAAAGTCCTACATTTAATTGTATAAGTCCTGGCTGTTTAAAGAGGGAGGGAGAGTTTATCTTGTTGGTAGATACATCTAAACCAGAACTCAGGGATCTGTAAGTGTATTCTTTCTGATATGGCATTCTGATATGGGTTTTTTGTTTGACCTGGAAGAATGAATTGAAGTGACGAGCACAAGTTAACCTTCCAAAGTCCAAAAATGTGCAGGTTAGGGTGGATTGGCCATGCTAAATTGCCCCATAGTGTCTAGGAATGTGCAGGTTAGGTGGGTTAGCCATGGGAAATGCAGGGTTACAGGGATAGGGTGGGGGAGCTGGGTCTGGGTAGGATGCTCTTCAGACTGTCATGTGTGGACTCAATGGGCCGAATGGCCTACTTCCACACTGTCGGGGATTCTATGATTCTAAATGAGATGTTGTCTGTACTGCCGATACCTTAAAAACCTGTTGAATATTTCAATGAAGCAAGTCTAACTTTAGAAAAGATGATTTCATCAATTGGAGTGATATGGTAAAGGATAGAGACACTGTTTTAATTTTATGATACTGGCTTCCCCATTCGCACTAAACCTAAATTTTGAATGATACATAAAAAAAAGTTATTAAAATCTAGGACCATGAGTGGGATGCAAAGCCCTGTCCATTTCATCTCAATTATTAGACAAAGACGAGTAGTTTGCGTGCTCGTGGTATATTTGGTTGTAGGTTTTTAATGAATCCTTTGATGGGAGTGAAGCACATTAACATATCAGGAGGTGATGGCCTAGTGGTCTTATCACTAGCCTATGAATCCTGGGAAGCCAGGTTTGAATCTTGCTGTGGCAGCTAATTCAATAAAAATCAGGATTTTAAGAGTCTGATGATGACCGTGAATCCATTGCACAATTGGTCGGAAAAACCCATCTGGTTCACTAATGCCCTTTAGGGAAGGAAACTACCATCCTTACCTGGGCTGGCCTACATGTGACTCCAGACCACGGTGATGTGGTTGACCCTTGACTGCCCTCTGGACAATAAATATGGGTCTAGAAAAGTGACGCCCATGTCCTGAATGAATTAATAAAAAATACTGAGCCCATTTCTTCTGTGAAAATCAGTGACAGCGGCAGTTAGAGAATTTGCAACAAAAACAAAAGTTGCTGGAAAAGCTCAGCAGATCCGGCAGCATCTGTGAAGAAAAATCAGAGTTAACCTTTGGGGTCTTTCCTCAGAATTGACCCAAAACGTTAACTCTGATTTTTCTTCACGGATGCTGCCAGACCTGCTGTGCTTTTCCAGTAACTTCTGTTTTGTTTCTGATCTACAGCATCCGCGGTTCTTTCAGTTTTCATTTAGTTACAGAATTTGTTCAGTCAGGGGTTATGGTCTGGAGAGTGCTGCTCTGCACGTCTGTTTTACACTGAAGTAACGGTAGCCACTCTCAGTAGAGAGAGAGAGAGAAAGAGACAACTGGTTTAATCTGAGTGCCATCACACCTCAGAGGAGAGGTTGAGAATTCTTGGTAACCTTAGCTGGTATAGGAATCGAACACATGCGGTTGGTGTGAGTCTGCATTGCAAACCAGCCATCCAGTGAACTGAACGCCAATAATACTGGTGCACACAACTTTCACATTATATAACACTGTCTCGACCCGAAACGTCAGCCTTCCTGCTCCTCTGATGCTGCTTGGCCTGCTGTGTTCATCCAGCTCTACACCGTGTTATCACAGTACAAGTGGGTACGGGTCTGACACTAGGATACAGTTCAAGAATATCACTGGAGGTGGTAGTGTTGGCACCAACTGGAGTGAATTTAACTGATATTGCTGTCCTTTCAATTTACTGATGCTTACGTAAATGAAAGAAGCTGGGTATTGGAAGCAAACTTCTCTGGATGCTGAAAATCTGCAATAAAAACAGGAAGTGCTGGAGGAACTCAGCAGGTCTGGCAGCATTTGTGGAGACAGAAACGGAGTTCTGAACTAGTTCTGAAGATGGGTCACTAGTTTGGGCAGCATAGTGGCTCAGTTGTAAGCGCTACTGCCTCAAAGCATCAGGGACCCAGGTTTGATTCCAGCCTTGGGCAACTGTCTGAGCAGGTTCTTCCAGTTTCCTCACAGTCTAAAGATGTGCAGGATAAGTGGATTGCCCTTGCTAGATTGCTTGTGGTGTGCAGGTTAGGTGGATTAGCCATGGCTATTGCTGGGATAGGGTACAAGGATGAGTCTGGGTGGGATCTTCTTTGGAGGGTCAGTGTGGACTCAATGGGCTGAATGGCCTGCTTCCACACTGAAGGGATTCTTCGAACACCATGACCCAAACTATTAACTCTGCTCTCTTGCTGTCTCTCTCTCTGTGTCTCCACAGATGCTGCCAGACCTGCTGCATTTTTGCAACAATTTCTGCTTTTGTTTCCAGCATCTGCAGTATTTCACTTTTACATTTCAAGTCTGATATGGCTTCTTCAGAACTGGGTGTTAAAATTGTTTTTAACATGCATTGCCTGAAGAATAGCTGTACAATTTGATACTTTCAATGTGTTCTACATTACCTAAGGAGGAACCTTTAAATTTATCTGTCCATATTTGCCTGTCTTTATGATGTATTTTCACCTGCGGGTGTATTACACAAGCCAACTCTCTTTTCCTTCAACTTTTTATTTCTCCCTAAACAGCATTGTGTTTCCAATTTACTCACTGCTCTGCAACATCTCTCTCAGGAAACATCCATTTAAAAAAAATACTGACCCTCTCTGTGTTTGGACCTGATCATAGCTTAGTGAGAATGATTGGTGGTAGTGTTCTCCTTAAGATTTTTAAAAAATCTTAACACTTTTTTAATAAAAATGTGTACATCTCTAGGCACTCCTGACTCAGGGGTAGGGAACACTGCTAATGCACCACTAGAATTGTACAGCATGGAAACAGTCCCTTTGGTCCAATCAGTCCATGCTGAACATAATCCCAAACTAAACTAGTCCCACCTGCCTGTGCTTGGCCCGTATCCCTCCAAACTTTTCTTATTCATAAACTTATCTAAATGTCGTTTAAATGTTATAACTGTACCTACATCCAACACTTCTTCTGGAAGTTCATTCCACACATTAACCACTCAAAAAAGTTGCCACTCATGTCCTTTTTAAATCTTTCTCCTCTCACCTTAAAAATATGCCCCTAGTCTTGAAATCCCCCACTCTGGAGAAAAGACACCTGCCGTTCACCTTATCTATACCCCTCATGATTTTATAAGCCTCTGCAAGGTCAACCCTCAACCTGCTACGCTCCAGTGAAAGAAGCCTCAGTGTCTTCTGTGGGTGCCCTCAAATTGGTCTGGCTATGGGCGACCTTCCAGGGTTGTCACACTGAAGCACTGTCGACTGGAATCCTCCTGCTGGAATTATTGAAGTTGGGAAGACAGGGTGTGGCACTGAAGGTGTTAAATTTTGCCTTAACTCATGGATGCAGGTGGGCAATATCAAATTGAGCCCTCATAAGACAGCTGCTGCCCGCTGGTGAGAAAAAAACTTGCATTTGCACAGCACCTTGAGGTGCTCCAAGGAATTTGAAAGGCATCAAAGCACCTTTTTGAGGGCTGCTCACCGTCCTATCATAGGATTTGGTGCACAGCAAGTACCAACAAACAGTGACGGTTGTATTGTTTCATTGTGTTGGTAGTTAGAGGGTATATACCACACATTTGGACAGTTAAGTCTTTGCACCCTGAGTGGTAATTTTGATATTGCCCATCACAAGGGGAGGTGATGGCCTAGTGGTATTATTGCTGGACTCAGGTTAGAATCCCACCACAGCAGATAGTGGAGTTTGAATTCAATAAAAATCTGGAATTGAGTCTAATCACAGAATACCTACAGTGCAGCAGCAGGCCATTCAGCCCATTGAGTCCACACCAACTCTCCAAAGAACATCCCACCCAGACTCATCCCCCTACCCTATCCCTGTACTCCCCACGGCCAACGCACCCAGCCTGCACATCCCCTGATTTCATAGAATAGAATTCCTACAGTGTGTAAACAGGCCTTTCAGCCCAACACCGACCCTTGGAGCATCCCACCCAGACCCATCCCCCTATAACCCATCTAATCTACACATCCCTGAACACTACGGGCAATTTAGCACGGCCAATCCACCTAACCTGCACATCTTTGGACTGTGGGAGGAAACCGGAGCACCCGGAGGAAACCCATGTAGACACGGGGAGAACGTGCAAACTCCACACAGGCAGTCGCCTGAGGGTGGGATTGAACCCAGGCCCCTGGTGCTATGAGGCAGCAGTGCTAACCACTGAGCCACCATAATGACAACTATGAAACCACTGTTGGAAAAACTCATCTGGCTCACCAATGACATTTAGGGAAGGAAATCTGCCGTCCTTACCTGGTCTGGCCTACATGTGACTCCAGGCCTACAGCAATGGGGTTGACTCTTAACTGCCCTCTGGGCAATTAGGGATGGGCTGGCCTGGCCAGCGACATCCACATCCCGTGAGTGAACAAAATAAAAAGCTAGTCCCTGGTGTTAAAATGACCATTTGGTCTGTGTCTGGGTCTACGGATGGCAGAATGAGGAGGATGGAAAGGAAAGGTGTAGTTACCTGAGGACCACTGATGGGATCAGCACTGTACAACAATCTCCAACTAAGATTATCTACACTTTGACGGCTTTTCAAATGCAATAAATAATAAATCACAACGGTTACACAAATATGTGTCATTTATCGATTAATTGCTGTACTTTTGCAACGTGTTAAATCATTTTGTAAAATAATGGTGAGTGATTTGAATTCTAAATGAGCATTTGGAGCTCATAAAAATAAAACAAAATTAAATATTCACAATGTATTGAGATCAAGGTTGTTGCATTTCACATTTACTGTTGATCTCTGCCTGTTTCTGCTTCTGGGCGGTCATTATCCGAACATATGATCTTGCGAATTGGGAGCAAAAGGAGGTCCCTTGAGACTTCTCCAACATTTAAAAAGATCAGAGTTGATATGACTGTAACCACAACTCTACATTACTACCTTCCCCTCATGACCTTTTACCCCCTTTTCTTAACAAAAATCTATCTAGCTCTGCATTAAAAATATTCAGGGATGGGGGAATTCAAGACTAGGGTGCATATTTTTAAGGTGAGGGGAGGGGGATTTAAAAAAGACACGAGGGGCAAATTTTTTACACTGCATGTGGTTTGTGTGTGGAATGAACTTCCTGAGGAAGTGATGGATGTGGGTACAGTTACAACGTTTAAAAGCTATTTGGATAAGTACGTGAATAGGAAAGGTTTGGAGGGATATGGTCCAGGAGCAGGCAGGTGGGACTAGTTTAGTTTGGGATTATGGTCGGCATGGGCTGGTTGGACCGAAAGATCTGTTTCCATGCTGTATGACTCTTATTTCACCACCCTTTCAGGAAATGAGTTCCAAAGACTCACGACACACTGAGATAAAAGAAATGACCTGACTCCTGATATTTATGGTGACACCTCATTTTAAATTCTCGCACAAGAGGAAACATCTTCATATATTCTCTGTCAAGACCCCTCAGTATTTTAGGTTTCAATCAAGATGCCCCCTTATTCTTCTAAACTGCACCCAGATACAAGCCCGGTCTGGTCAATCATTCCTCATAAGACAACTCAGCCTCCGATATCTAATAAACCATCTCTAAACTACTTTCCAATGTATTAATATCCTTCCTTAAATAAGGTGACCAATACTGTGCAGACCATTCCAATTGTGGTCTCAGCAGTGCCCGGTGTAACTGAAACCTTACCTACCTACTTTTGTACATAATTCCCCTTGTGGTAAATGATAATTTACTATTAGCTTTCCAAATTACTTGTTGTACCCACTTACTAACCTTTTGTAGTTCATGCACTAGGACATCCAGATCCCTCTGCATCTCAGAGCTCTGCAATCTCTCACCATTTAGGCAAATTTTTAAGTCTGCTTGTTAAAATGGGCAATTTCATATTTTCCCACATTATACTTAATTTGCCACATCCTTCCCTACTCACTTGACCTACCAATATATTTTTATAATTCCCTCTTCACAACTTACTTTCTTACCTATCTTTGTGTCATCAGCAAATTCGTCAATGATACCTCCCGTGCTTTCACCTAATTTATTTATATAAATTGTAAACAGTATATGTCCCAGAACCTTGACTTTGGCCATCACTTGTTACATTTTGCCAACTGAAAATTATCCATTTACACCTATTCCCTGCTTCCTGTCAGATAGCCAGCATTTTATTATACCAATATCCAATCCCCAAGCCATTGGCTTTTATTTCCTTCAATAATCTTTCATGTGTTACCTTGCCAAATGCTTTGTGGAGATCTAAGTATATACGAGATCCTCTTTATCCACAGCATGTGCTTGATCTCCAATAGATTGATTGTTTTGCTTTCACGAAACCATGCTGACTCTGCCTGATTGCCTTGAGTTGATCCAGGTGCCCAGTTCTGACATCCTTGCTAATTCCGACAATTTCCCTGCAACAGATGTTAAACGAGCTGGTCCATAGTTTCCCATCTTGCTTTTTGAATAAATGGGTTACATTTGCTATCATGCAATCTATTGGACTGTCATAGAATCCCTCCAGTGTGGAGGCAGGCCCATCAAGTCCACACCAATCCTCCAAACAGCATCCTACCCCGCCCTGAAACCCTGCATTTTCCACGGCTAATCCATCCAGCCTGTGCATCCTTGGACACTATGGGTAATTTCCCATGGCCAAACCACACTAACCTGCACATCTTTGGACTGTGGGGAGAAACCCACACAGACACAGGGAAAATGTGTAAACTCCACACGTGCAGACATTTGGAATTGAACCTGGGTCCCTAGTACTGCGAGGCAGTAGTTCTAACCACTGAGCCACCGTACCTCCCATCATATCGCACCAGTACAGATCCCACTTTCCCCAGATTTATTCCTGAGGAAGTGTGCAGTTATATGGATTGTAGATGGAGTATTCCTGCGGTGTTTGGTCATGAGAGGAATCAGAGGAGTGCAGAGAGCTCGGGTCCCTGAGGGTTGTGGGAGGGTTGGAGGAGATTACCTTGAAGCTCAATAAAACATATTAAAAAAACACCCACTGCTCTGTTCTAGATCACTGTGCAATGCACTGTGCTAGATTACAATATGTCATTGTGCCCTGCAACAAATTGTTTGAGAGAACAGTGGCATGGTCATAGAGTCATAGAGGTTACAGCTCAGAAAAAGGTGCTTCGGCCCATCAGATCTGCACCAATTAAAAACAGCCACCTAACTTTGGTCAGCGCATTGAGTATAGGATTTGGGAGGTCATGCTGCAGCTATACAGAACATTGATTAGGCCACTTTTGGAATACTGCGTTCAGTTCTTGTCTCCCTGCTCTAGGAAAGACGTTGGGAAACCTGAAAGGGTTCAGGAAAGATTTACAAGGATGTGGCCAGGGCTGGAGGGATTGAGCTATAGGGAGAGGCTGAATAGGCTGGAGCTATGTTCCCTGGAGCATTGGAGTTTGAGGGGTGACCTCATAGAAGTTTATAAAATCATGAAGGGCATGCATAGAGTAAATAGACAAGGTCTTTTTCCCAGGGAAGGGGAGTTGAAAACTAGAGGGGCATAGGTTTAAGGTGAGAGGGGAAAGATTGAAAAGGGAGCTGAGGGATAACTTTTTCACACAGAGGGTGGTGCGTGTATGGAACGAGCTGCCAGAGGAAGTGGTGGAGGCTGGTACAATTACAACATTTAAAAGGTATCTGGATGGATAGGAAGGGTTTAGAGGGATATGAGCCAAATGCTGGCAAATAGGACTAGATTCATGCAGAATATCTGGTCGGTGTGGACGAGATGGACTGAAGGTTCTGTTTCCGTGCTGTACATCTTTATTCTAACCCCATTTACCAGAACTTGGTCTATTGCCTTGCGTTCCTGTGTTGTGCACTACAGTGGTTGAGGTTAGCGTGACTTTGTACTGTGCTGTGCAAATGTTTCAACTGAAGGCATTTCAGTTTAATGAATTGGAATATTGCAGCTTACTGCTTGAGGTTAATTAGATTTGAAGTCGATACCGACTTTGTTGCAAAACATAATTTGACAGACAACACACTGTATGAGACCTATTCAAGATAGATTAATTATGTTTCTGTGTTGATTTATGACTCAGTGCTGCCAAAACTCATATACAGTCTGAAGTTTATTCTGATTGTAAAAGCCAACAGCTTGGCAAGTTGTGACATGTCATATGCCATAACATGCAACATGGAAATATCAGGCATCAACATATTGTATTTTTGTAGCAGAGGGAGAGTGTTATAACTGGGAACTTTACTTAGAAGGTACAGAAATAATAGACAGTATTTAAAATTTTTTAAATCTTCCACAGCATATGTGCATCACCCATCCCTAACTGCTTCTTGAACTGAACAAGCTTTTTCAGAGGGCAGTTAAGAATCAACCACATTGCTTACGTCTGGAGTCAAGTGTAGCCCAGGCCGGGTAAAGATGGCAGATTTCCTTTCCTGAAGGGCATTCGTGAACTCTGATGGATTAATGATTTCTCTCATGAATTAGGGCTTTTAATGACAATTGGTAACAACTTGAGAGATGTACTTTTAACTCCAGAGTTATTTGTTTTTCAATGGTAGTATTATGAGCCCACGTCTCCAAGATC
>NC_063370.1:7336504-7366176 GCF_021869965.1 Rhincodon typus
CCTTGTTATCTCAGATTCTCCAGCATCTGCAGTTCCTACTAGCCCTGAGCTTCCAGTTGCCTGCCATTTTAACACAGCACCCTGTTCCTTGGCCAACATCTCTGTCTCAGGCTTGCTGCAGTGTTCCAGCGAAGCTCAGTGCAAGCTGGAAGAATACTACCTCATTTTCTGCTTGGGAACTCTACAGCCTCCTGGATTCAATATTGCGTGCAACAATTTTAGGGCTGAGGCACCTTCTCCCATGTCCTTACCCTAATCCCTTGTAATCACATAGTTTGCTATTACACACAACCCATTGTTAGCCACTAATTGTCCCATTCATTCTCCTAAACTGATCGTTATCCATTCCTTTGTCTGTCCAACTGTTCTTCTCTCTCTTGGGCTCTATCCTGACCTATCGTTTACTCCTTACACCTCCCACCCTATCTTCTGCATAAAAATATTCCTTTCCTAGCCACTACAGTGTGGAGCTGGATGAACACAGCAGGCCAGGCAGCATCAGAGGAGCAGGAAAGCAGACGTTTCGGTTTGGGACCCTTCTTCAGAAATGGACTTCTCTGTCTCCATCTCTGGTGACCACCTCAAAACTGATATCTATTTCAAGCCCACCGACTCCGACAGTTAGCCATTTCTGAAGAAGGGTCCCGACCTGAAACGTCAGCTTTCCTGCTCCTCTGATGCTGCCTGGCCTGCTGTGTTCATCCAGCCCCACACTGTGTTATCTCTGACTCCAGCATCGGCAGTTCTTACTATCCCTTTCCTACCTACCGCCAGTTCTGAGGAAGGGTCACTTGACACGAAACGCTAACTCTGATTTCTCTCCACTGATGCTGCCAGACCTGCTGAGCTTTTTCAGCAACTTCTGTTTTTGTTTCTGATTTCCAGTAACTGCAGTCCTTTTGGTTTTGTTTTAAACCTATGCCCCTCTGGTTCTTGTGTCCTTTATGAGTGGGAACAGTCTCCCCCTCTCTGTTCTATCCAGCCTGCTCATGATTCTGAAAACGTCTATCTATTTTCCTCTCGTCTTTCTTTCTGTTCAAACAGAACAGGCCCAAATTTTTCAATCTAACCCGATAACTGAAGTTAATGGACAATTTATGAATAGAGTATATTGTTGCAAATAAATAATATCAGCTCCCTCAACCCTATTGCTCCTCCCAGTAAGTGTCTGGATCTCTATCTCTGGCTTGGACATATGAGGATTGGTTAAGATTTCGGAACCCAGCAATTGACAAGGAACTCCAGACTCCAGCTGAAGGCAGTGTCAGGGGAAAGGGAAGGGTGTGATGCAGTACTCAAACCTCTCTTAGTTACTACACCACTTGGGTGCTAGGTTCTAGAATACCCATGTACATCCCTCTGTCTCTCTTTCTCGCCTGCCTCCCTTAAGATGCTCCAAAAAAAACCCACCTCTTTGACCTGGTTTTTGTTCACAGAATCAGAGAATCGTACCATACAGAACAGGCCCTTTGGCCCATCATGCCTATACTGCCCAACAATGTACTGTTACCTGCACTAGTCCCCATTTCCTGCACAAGGTCCACAGCGTTGACTGTTATGACACTTCAAGTGGGTGAGGCAATGGCCTGGTGGTATATTGTCGCTAGACTATTAACTCAGCTAATGTTCTGGGGACCTGCGTTCGATTCCCACCATGGTGGAATCTGAATTCAGTAAAGAATTTGGAATTAAGAGTCTCTAACACAACCATGAAGCCATTGTTGGGGTTTCAAGGGAAAACCTATTTGGTTTACCAATGACCTGTAGGGAAGGAAACTGCCATCCTTACCCGGCCTGGCCTACATGTGACTCCAGGCCCACAGCGATGTGGTTGATTTCTACCAGACCTCTAGGCGATTAGGGATTGGACAGTAAATGCTTGCTTGGCGGGCAGTACCCATATCCAGGAATATTTCTTTAAAAAGTGCTCATCTGAGTAGTATTTAAAGGTTGTGAGGTTTCCCTCGGTTACCATCCTAGGCAGTTCATTCCAGGGCCCAACTTCCTCTGGGTGAAAATGTCTTTCCTCAAATCCTCTCTAAACCTCCTGTCTTTTGCCTGATCTAGTAAATCCTTATGTGGTTCGGTGTCAGTCATATTTTTAAAAAATGTTCTCACGAGAGTATCCTTCGACGTCTGGTAGTGCTGTGATGTACAGAGGCTCGGGGATACACTGCTTTGTCAAAGGCTCTTCATAACTGCAATTTGCAGCCGTTGTTGTTGTCCGCAGGTTCAAGGGAGGAATAAATAGTTCAGACGCAGCGCTTGAGGGCCCCTTGTAACTGTAGCCCAGTGCAAACTGCCCTCTCAAGAAGAAAGGTGGGTGGGTGGGTGGGTGAGTGGGGGGGGGCTTTGATTTCACAAAGAGACTAACAAAGGATTTGAACTGAGCTGAGATCTGTACAGGTACGGAGCTGACGTTTAGAAGGGAGGCACTAGCTGAAGTGAAAAGTTTGGCTGTTTCTCATTGTCTGGAAGACAGGAAAACATCTCCCTTTATGTTCTTCTGACAGGCCATTCTTGTACAATGATCATACAAGAAAGAACTATCAGGCTTCACCTAACAACTGACCTTGTTTAACACCTTGCTGGGCCACTGTTGGTCAAATATATTGATGCTATGGTCAAGAAAGCACAACAACTTCCTCAGGAGGCTAAGAAAATTCAGCACAATAATAAAGACTCTTACCAAATTTTACAGTTGCACCATAGAAAGCATTCTATCCAGATGCATCACGGCTTGGTATGGCAACTGTTCTGCCCAGGACCGCAAAATCAAAAGTTATGCAACACCAGGTTATGGTCCTGGAGACGGTAAGGACTGCACATACCGGAAGCCAGAGTCTGTAGGTGTGAGTCTGGAAAAGCACAGCAGGTCAGACAGCATCAGAGGAGGGAATAAGCTCTTCTTGTACTGCGCACAAGACAAAACTTTTCACTGAAGGGTGCATGTGACAATAATAAATCAAATCAAAAATACAAGGAAGAACATCATTACAAAGGAAGTTGTGCTAATCAGTTATTAATGCCTGGTTGGGAATCTGCTGAAACAGTGCACGCAGTTTCAGCCAAGTTTATAAAGGATGCTACAGCTTTGGAGAGGGCAGGGAAAAGATTTTACCGGATGATACCAGGGATATGTACCTGAATGGTCACAGAGTGGCAATGGGTCATAAGACCATAAGACACAGGAGCAGAAATTAGGCCATTCGGCCCATCGAGTCTACTCCGTCATTCAATCATGGCTGAAAAGTTTCTCAAACCCATTCTCCCGCTTTCTCACATTTGATCCCGTTGACAATCAAGAACCTATCTAGGGTCAGTTAGCTCAGTTGGCTGGACGGCTGGTTTGCAATACAGAGTGACGGCAACAGTGTGCGTTCATTTACTGCAGTGGCCAAGGTTTCCAGAAACGTCTCACTTTCTCAATCCTATCCCTTGCCTGAGATATGGTGACAAGCGGGTTAAACTCACCACCATGTCTCTCCCTGTAACAGCAGAGCAGCTCCATGGTCCAGTAGGACTCTTCCTTTAATTCCATTATGGATGTGGATATTACAGTCATAGAGTCATAGAGATGTACAGCATGGAAACAGACCCTTAGTTCCAATTAGTCTATGCTGACCAGATATCCTAAATTTATCTAGTACCATTTGCCACCATTTGGCCCATATCCCTTCTTCACTGTCCACTACACAACCAAGTTTGGTGTCATCTGTAAACATACCTCCTTTGTTCACATCCAGATCATTTACATAAATGACGAAAAGCAGTGGACCCAGCACCAAACCTTGTGGCACACCGCTGGTCTCAGGCCTACAGTCTGAAAAGCAGCCCTCCACCACCACCCTCTGTCTCCTACCTTCAAGCCAGTTCTGTATCCAAATAGCTAGTTCTTCCCGTTTTCCATGTGATCTAACCTTGTTAATCAGTCCACCATGTGGAACCTTGTCAAATGCCCTGCTGGAGTCCATATAGATCATATCAACCACTCTGCCTTCCTCAATCCTCTTCATTACTTCTTCAAAAAACTCAATCAAGTTAGTGAGACATGATTTCCCACTTACAAAGCCCATTGCTAGCATTTATTGCCCCATCCCTAATTGCCCAGAGGGCAGTTAAGAGTCAACCACATTGCTGTGGGTCTGGGATCACATGTAGGTCAGACCAGGTAAGGATGGCAGATTTCCTTCTCTAAAGGCTATAAGTGAACCAGGAGGGCTTTTTAAATGACAATTGACAGTCATCACTACTATGGTCCCCGTCAGGGGTATCAGCTTGACATGATTCTCACCCCAGCTCTGGGTAAATGCCAGTGGCAGCAAGATGAGGCCCTCAAGTGGGAATTAATTGCCCACTGAAGGGTCTCAATTGATGGGATAATCATCCACAAGCCTATTCCTGTCCGCCCCCAACCCTCCCGCCCAGCTTCCCCACTTGCCACCCTCCCCCCGAAACCCCTAGCCACCAAACTGGCCATGAGGGAGGGTATTAAATTTCAGTCAATAAGCCTGTCAGTTGTATTCAGGAACAAAGTACATTATCATCACCATTTGTATTCATTCATGGGGATGCCCAACCAGAGTTCATTACCCATTCCAAGTGCCCCTTGAGAAGCTTGTATTGAGCCAACTTCCTGAATTGCATCTGTCCTTGTAAGGTCATTGAATCCCTACAGTGTGAGAGCAGGCCATTCAGCCTATACTGGGCTTCCCAAGAACATCCCACCCAGACCCACCCTCCTATCCTATCCCTGGGACCATGTATTTCCCATGGCTAATCCACCCTAAACCACAGTTACCTGGATATTATGGGCAATTTAGTACGGCTAATCCACCATAACCAGCACATCTTTGGACTGTGGAAGAAAACCAGAACACCTGGAGGGAACCCTTGCAGTCACGGGGAGAATATGCAAACTGCGCACAGTCGCCCGAGGCTTGGATTGAAACCAGGTCCCTAGTGCTGTGAGGTAGTAGTGCTAACCACTGAGCCACCATGCTACGAATAAATGGCAGTGGTTGGAAAACTCTGCCAAAGGGTCAGTACAGCCTCCAATGGGGTGAATGGCCCCCTTTTGTGTCAATGATAAAAGATCCACGAGGCACTATTCACAAAGAGCTGGCAGTTCTTATAGTGACCCACTGTATGTGCCAACATTCCAGACAATTTGCACACAGCAAGATCCCAAAAGCACCAATAAGAGAAATGGATCTACTTAGGGTTGGAGTTAGTCAAGGATGAAAATTCACCATGAGCAAAAATTTTTTGTGAGACATCCTGGCACTATATAAATGTAAGTTTGCTTCTTTACTTCCTTCCCAGTTGAACTCTGTTCAGATGCTTGGCCCGTACGTTGCAGGGTCTCTTCCTCAGCTCAGACAGGGAGGGCTCCCAACCTCTTAGATCTGTACCTTGAACATCGGGGTCATTTGGAAACAGTGATGCTTTGAAGCGTTATTTACTCGTCGGCTGGGTAATTTGCCCAGCAAATGTTCCTTAAACCTTTATCAGGTTACATCGGCTTAATGTAGTTGTCACCCTCTGAATGTCAGACTGATGTGAAACTGTTTTGATTGCATGAAGGAGAGGTGGCCAAACTTAACTTAAATACAGGTATCGAATCCTCTTCCCTGAGGCAGAGCAGATCCAGAGCCTGTCTCAACATCACACCTAGTCTCACGTAGACCTGGAAACAATCGTCTCATGTTAGCGCTTTATATTTAACTACTTCACATAGAGTCATAGACTTGTACAGCATGGAAACAGATCCTTCAGTCAATTCATCCATGCTGACCCAATATCCTAAATTAATCTAGTCCCACTTGCCAGCATTTGGCCCATAACCCTCTAAACCCTTCCTATTTATATACCCATCCAGATGCCTTTTAAATGCTTTAATTGTACCACCCTTAACCACTTCCTCTGGCAGCTCATTCCATACTCGCACCACCCTCTTTGTGAAAAGGTTGCCCCTTAGGTCCCTTTTAAATCTTTCCCCTCTCACCTTAAACCTGTGCCCTTTAGTTTTGGCCTTGACTATTCACCCTATCCATGCCCCTCATGATTTTCTAAATGTCAGCCGTCAACCACTGATGCTCCAGGGAAAATAGCCCCAACTTATTCAGCATCTCCCGATAGCTCAAACCCTCCAACCCTGGCAATATTCTTGTAAATCTTTTCTGAACCCTTTCAAGTCTCACAACATCCTTCCTATAGCACTGAGACCAGAATTGAATGCAGTTTTCCAAAAGTGGCCTAACCAGTGTCCTGTACAGCCGCAACATGACCTCTCAACTCCTACACTCAATGCACTGACCAACAAAGGTAAGTGTACCAAATGCCTTCTTCACTATCCTGCCTTGATGCAATGTTTGTGTGATTTTAAAAGGTTATTTTTGTCCTTTATTTGAAGAGAGGCTGCAAGGCAGAGGCACCGAACAGGCTACTAAGGACGACTTGAGTAAACAACTTGTGAGGCCTTGGGGTTTTTTTTAAACAGACTGAATGGGTGTGGCTAGCTCTCACAGATCTAGATTTCTGGGTTTTGGTTTCTCATTTGCATTAGAAGCCTTTGGGCTCTCAAAAGAGCTGGAAGCCTCAGTGAGTGACTCCTAGCTGCTACTCTCTCTCAATTCTCTCTTGATGTTTTTCCTCCTGGATTGGAGAACTGCTTGTGAGAATCTGTGTCTGAATTGTCTTTTTGCCAAGGGGGAGTGTTTATGAGCTGTTACTATATTGGTACAGTTAATTAGTAAGAGTTACTGCATCTGTTACTCAATTATGTTTTCCAATAGTTGAGTTATTTTAAATTCCCCATTCGTTTGTTTGCGTTTTAACTACAGCGTTTAGATAAATCGTGTTTTGTTTAATGTTGAGTAGTTTGACCAGTTGCTTTGTAACTGGAACATGACACTTCACATCTACCTTTAAAGTAAGAAAAAGTTAGTGTCTAGGCTACCTCCTCAAAATATTTTGAGGGCGTGCGGTCTGGGCCATAAGGTTTGTGATTGAAATAGTGGAGATCACGTTTTATATACGTTTGCTTCCTCTATAGGTAGAGCATGGTTTTCAACAGGGAAGCTGATTACCACAACCCCATCTATAAACAATGTTCTCCACAGGTCTCATTGATGATGCAATAATGTGAGACGCAACCAGGACATAAGGGATGATAAAACGGACATTTGAAATAAGGAGACAGACATAAATCAGAAACAACTTTAAAGTGAAAAAAAACAAACTTTAAACAAGGACTCCCCCTTGGAAGAATATGCTGATACGGTAAGGTGAAAAGAGGTGCAGCATGGACAATTGGGCTGTGTGGCCTGTTACAGCAAAATATATACAAGAAGGGTTTGAACACTGACGCGAGTAGAATCATACAGCATAGAAATAGATTCTTTGGTTCAATCCATCCATGCCGACCAGACATCCCAGTCTGACCTAGTCCCTTTTGCCAGGGAGGTGATGGCCTAGTGGTATTGTCACTGGACTGCTAATCCAGAGATCCAGATAACGTTCTGGGGACCTGGGTTCAAATCCCACCATGTCAGATGGTGGAATTTGAATTCAATAAAATATCTGGAATTAAGATTCTAAGGATGATCATGAATCCACTGATGATTGTTGGAAAACCCCATCTGGTTGACTAATGCCCTTTAGGGAAGGAAACTGCCATCCTTGCCTGGTCTGGCCTACATGTGACTCCAGACCCACAGCAATGTGGTTGACTCTTAAGTGTCCTCTGGGTCAATTAGGGATGGGGAATAAATGCTGCCTAGCCAGCGTTGCCCTCATCCTGTTAATGAATAAAGAGCATTTGGCCCATATCCCTCTAAACCCTTCCCATTCATGTAACCATCCAGATGCCTTTTAAATGCTGTAATTGTACCAGCCTCCACCACTTCCTCTGGCAGCTCATTCCATCCACACACCACCCCCTTGCAGAAGCCTTGAACATGCCTCTGGTCATGAGCAGGATGATAAACTCAGAGGGTGTGTGAGGGGGAGAACATATCTGTAGCAGATTTCCCGTGACCTGTAGCCAATATCATCTGCTTGTGAGGGACACGGTTCCTAGCTTTTTATGTTTATGGGTTTAGACATTTCATTGGACTCAACTGTTCACACGACTTCAGGTCCAGACCTTGCTTCACTATCTTTTAACACAACTCTACCTTCTGAATTGTTTTATTGTACATGTCTAAACATCTCGCTGTAACACTCTGACATACAGCATAAAGTAACACTCACAATAATCGCTCCACCCTTCGCAACAGTGTTATTAGATAATTTGAATCTTTTCTCCCTGATGTTCCTTCTCCCCTGACGGTGTAGACTTTGTGTAGTGGAGCTACCTGTCCTTGTTTTTCCAAGCACAAAGCAAGAGAGTGAGGGTTTGCAGGCTGTTTGAAAATGAGGAGACAACACTATCAAGTCCAATTGAGCTTGCTCAGTACATGCACAAACACACATGCACTGCTCTTTCAGGAATACCCTCTCCCTCCCAGACAGGGACCAACTAACTGAGTACATTGAGTCCTGCAACCTTTGTTGCTCATACACTGTATAGTAGTGCATCCACCCACTGATTCGTAGAGTCACAGACTCATAAAGTCATACAGCAAGGAAACAGACCTTTCGGTCCAACCAGTCCATGCCGGCCATAATCCCAAACTAAACTCGTCCCACCTGCCCGCTCCTGGCCCATATCCCTCCAAACATTTCTTATTCATGTACTTATCCAAATGTCTTTTAAGCGTTGTAATTGTGCTACATCTACCACTTCCTCTGGAGGTTCATCCCACACACGAGCCACCCTCTGTGGAAAAAATTTATTCCTCATGTCTTTTTTTTAGATCTGGCTCCTCTCACCTTAAAAATGTGCCCCCTTGTCTCAAAATCCTCATTCCTCGGGAAAAGACAACTACCATTACTATCTATACTATCTATACCTCTTTGCGTCCCACTTGATCAGGGTTAAAGGAAAAGAAACATGTTGCATCTATATAGTGCCTCTCACAATCTCATGGAGAGCCAAAGTGCCTTCCGACAAAATAAGGAGCCTTGAAGCTGTTGTCAGCGGTCCCTCGATTTGGAGATGACGTCCACTCAGAATCGGGAACTTCTACCATGGGTCTTCATGTGACTGAACAGGCTGGTTGTCCATCCTCATGTCTTCAAAGGATGACCCGTGAGGTAGGGGAATGCAGAGTGTGAAGGATCTGCTTCCTTTCTTCTCCTTCTCAGCTGTCTCTCACATTGGCATAAAGAGTTGCGCACCATTTTAAACGATGGGTAGCGAGCTCCTCTCTGTCATTGTCTTTACACTTCAAGGAAAGTTTCAGAGTGCCTTTATAGAGTTTTATTTGTCCTTCCCTGGAACACATAGAATCCTCAACAGCAGGCCATTTGGCCCATCAAGTCCACACTGACGCTATCATTTCTTTGCAAACAGTTCAGGGAAGATTCAACAGGATGAGATTGTCTTATGAGCAAAGATTAAACAGGTAGGGGCTCTACACACTGGAGTTTAGAAGAATCAATGATGATCTTGTTGAGACATATAGCATTCTTAAGGAACAAAAACAGAAGTTGCTGGAAAAGCTCAGCAGGTCTGAAAGCATCTGTGAAGAAAAATCAGAGTTTTGGGTCCATTGACTCCTGAAGGAGGATTCTGACCCGAAACACCAACTTTCCTGCTCTTCTGATGCTGCCTGGCCTGCTGTGTTCCTCCAGCTCCACGCTGTGTTAACTCTGACTCCAGCATCTGCAATTCTTACTTTCTCTGAGACTCTGAAACCTTGTATCTACAAATAACCCTGTTGGACTATAACCTGGTGTCATGTGATTTTTGATCTTGTCCACCCCCAATCCAACACCGGCACCACCACATCAATTGTAGGTTGAGGTGAGCAGGAATTTCTTCTCTCAGAGAGTTGTGAGTTTTTGGAATTCCTTACCCCAGAGAGCTGTGGGGGCAGAGTCCTTGTGTATATTTAAGGCAGAGATAGATAGATTCTTGATCAATTGGGGAATCAAGAGATACAGGGAAAGGGAAGGAATGTGGATATGAGAAATGTCAGATCAGCCATGATCCTACTGAATAATGGAGCAGGATTGAGGGGTTGAACTGTCTACTCCTGTTCCTATTTCTTATAGTTGCCCAGATGACAGCACCCCATCTAGAAGCAAATTGTCTGGTTCTTTTGCCACTCACTTTAAAGCATCAATTAATCCTTTTCAATATCATACCTACAATGTAATGGGCGTTCAATCTCATTAAATGGCAATGTCCCTTTAAAAACACCTGGCTGTTTGAAGCTGTCATGCGCTGCTGGGGGTTGTAGTCCATGTGCTCGCCTCCGCTCTGTTAAAAGCGCACTGACGAACTACAACACCCAGAATGCCCCCGATTGTAGTCCCGAACGCCGCCATTAGGACGGGATGAATGCGACGCGGAAACTACATCTCCCGGCGATCATTGCGCCAGCAGGAAGTTGGTCATCTCCTCTTCTGGCGTGAGGCGAAGCGCGGTCGGTTGCGGTTGAAGGAGCGAAGAAGAGACGAGTGGGGGATACCGAGCACCATGTGAGTGAGAGATGGAGGGTGATTGAGAGGGGAAGAGAGAGACGGGTAAAAGAGCTGCCTCCTCTCTCATCACCCGCTCCGTATTCCTGCTCTTCTGCCGGTAATCCGGGCCCTTTCTCCGGCGTTGCTAAGGCCTGAGGCCTAGTCCGCGCGGGCCCGAAGCCTTTCCCCACCGAGATGATGGTGATGGTGGGAACAGAGATTCTCGGCTCCTACCCCTCCCTCCCATCGCTCAGGGCGGGAGGGGAAGGAGAGGGAGCAATAGTTCCCCGATTCGCATTCCTTTTCCGCATCCATTACCCCATTTTACTGATTCTTCAGGTACCGGTTCTCACCCGCCGCCTCCCCCTTCCCTGTCCCTCTCGACTCTGACAAATCTGTTTAGAATTCTTTGAGAAGGTAACGGAGCAAGTTAGACGAAGGAGAACCAGTCGATGTGATCTATTTGGATTTCCAGAAAGCCTATGACGAAGTGCTGCACAAGAGGCTGCTAAATGAGAGCTCATGGTGTTAGGGGCAAGGTACTGGCATGAATAGAGGATTGGCTGACTGGCAGAAGGCAGAGAATAGGGATAAAAGGAGCAAATTACTGCAGATGCTGGAATCTGTACTGAAAATGACAAATGCTAGAGATCACAGTGATCAGACAGCATCCATGGAGAGAAAGCAAGCTAATGTTTTGCGCTTGCTCTCTCTCTCTCTCTCCACAGATGCTTTCTGATCCACCGTGATCCTCTGCATTTGTTGTTTTCAGTAGGGATAAGGGAACTTTTTCAGGATGGCAGCCAGTGACTAGTGGTTTCTGCAGGAGTTGGTGTTAGGACCATAACTGTTCACGTTATACATTAACAATCTGGACATAGGAACTGTTGCTGAACATGCAAATGACACAAAGTTAGGTGGAGGGGCACATTGTGTTGAGGAAGCAGGGAGATTGCAGAAGAGCTTGGCAACGCTAGGAGAGCGGGCAAAGTGGCAGATGGAATACAATGTGGGAAAATATGAAGTTATGCACTTTGGTAGGAAGAATAGTGGCATAGGCTATTTTCTAAACGGGGATAGGATTCAGAAATCTGAAGCAGAAAGGCATTTGGGCACAAAGAACAATACAGCACAGGAACAGGCCCTTTGGCCCTCCAAGCTTGGGCTGACACATTGTGTCCTTCCATACTAAAGCTGCCTTCACTTACAGGATCTGTATCCCTCTATTCCCTTCCTATTCATGTATTCGTCCAGGTGCTCTTGGAAAGCTGCTTTTGTGTCTGCTTCCACCACCACCTCTGGCAGTGCATTCCAGGCACTCACCACCCTTTGTGTGAAAAACTTGCCTGGCACATCTCTTTTAAACATCCACGCGCACACAGATATGCACCTTGAATCTGTGTCCCCTAGTAAATGACCCCTCCATCGTGGAAAAAAGTCCTCATACTTTCCACTTTATCCATGCCATTCACAATCTTATAAACTTCTGTTATGTCGCCCCCCTCAATATCCTGTGTTCCAGTGAAAACAAACCCAGTCTTTCCAACCTTTCTTCATAGCTAAAATCTCCCGTACCAGGCAACCTGGTAAACCTTTTCTGTACCCTCTCCAAAGCATCTACATCCTTCTGGCAGTGTGGTGACCAGAACTGTGTGCAATATTCCAAGTGTGGCCTAACTAAATTTCTATAAAGTGCAGCATAACGTATTTAACCTTATACTTAATGCCCCTTCCAAGGAAGGCAAGCATGCCATAGGCCTTTTTTTAAAGACTACCTTCTTTACCTGTGCTGCCACCTTCAGTGACCTATGGACCTGCACACCTCGATCCCTCTGCATAGCCATACCCTCCGAAGGGTTCTGCCATTCACTGTATAATTTCCACCTGTACTTGGCCTTGCAAAATGCATCACCTCACATTTTTCTGGACTGAACTCCATCTGCCATTTTTCTGCCCATGACTCCAACTGACTTATATCCTGCTGTATCCTCTGACAATCCTCTTCGCTATCTACAACTCCACTAATCTTTGTATCATCCACAAACTTAGTAATTAGACCAAGCACGTTTTCCTCTAAATCATTTATGTCGACCATGAACAGCAGAGGTCCCAGTCGTTCTTTTAAGGCTAACATGCAGGTTCATTTGGCAGTTAGGAAGGCACATGCACTGTTAGCATTCATTTCAAGAGGGCTAGAATGGAAAAGCAGAGCTGTATTGCTAAAGCTTCATCAGGCTCTGATCAACTGCATCTGGAATATTGTGAACAGTTTTTGGCCTGTATCTAAAGAAGGAGCTCTAAGCTGGCCTTGAGCAGGTCCACAGAATGATCCCAGGGATGAAGGTATTGTTATACGAGGAATGGTTGATGACTCTGGATTTGTATTTGACCGAGTTTAGAAGGATGAGGGGGGAATTTGATTGAAACTTACAGAATGCTGAGAGGCCTGGATGAAGTGGATGTGGAGAAGATATTTCCTCTAGTAGCAGAGACTAGGATACAAGGGCACAGTGTCCGAGTGAACAGACGACCCTTAGAACTGAGATGAGGAGGAACTTCTTCCACCAGAGGATAGTGAATCTGTGGAACTCATTGCCGCAGAGGGCTGTGGAGGCCAAGTCATTGAGTGTATTTAAGACCGAGAAAGATGGGTTGTTGATTGATAGGGAGATCAAAGGTAATGGGCAGAAGGCAGGAAAATAACGTTTAGGAACGTAAAGGCCATGATTGAATGGCGGAGCATACACGATAGGCCGAATGTCCTAATTCTGCTCCTATATCATATGGCCTTATGGCTCTCACTGCCACTGCCCCATCCCCATCCATCTTGCCTCACTGCTTCCTCCTAAATTTTTGCTTTCATCACCTGGTTCAAATTACTCAATTTAACTTGCCTTTTCCATATCATTTTCTATACTGCTGTTAAGGTAAGGTATTTACATGGTTTCTTTACTGCAGTTGTTGGAACTGGATGTCTGACCAGAGTCTGGTCCACTGGGTGTTATGTGGTCTGGCCTGTACATTGGCCTTTTCTAATTGGGAACGTGATCAACTCATTTTCTTGAAGGCACACAGAGTCTAGCCCGTTCCCCTGATCTGCTAACATGTTCTTTGACAGCAAAATTTACATTTATATAGTGCCTTAATGTCGTAAGTGACGTACAGAATCTCTCAAGCTACCTCTCACAAGCATTATAAAACATTGTGACAGTTGTTCAGTCAAATGACCAAACATTTGGTCAAAGCTTTAAGGGGCATCTAAAAGGGGGATAGAAAGCCCAAGAGGCAGACAGCTTTGGGGAGTGAATTCCAGATCCTGGGGACCAACCAGCCGAAGGTGTGGCTGCCAGTGCTGGACTACTTACATTGGAGAAACTCAGGGCTGGAATTGAATGAGGGCGGGTTGTTGGGCTAGAGGAGATTACAGGATAAGGAGGGGTGATGCTATGGGAGGATCTGAAATCAAGGACGAGAATCGTGAAGTCGATGTGGATTGATGCCAATATAGATCAACAAGCATTAGGGTGATGGGAGAAGCTGAACTTGGTGTGTTGGGGTTCAGTGACATTTCAGTTGAGGCAGGTACAATGTCTGGTGATGTTACAGATTAGTGACGGCATTAATGTGTGGTTGGACACTTGTCTCGGGGCTGAACGTCACCGAGTTGAACAAGTTGGTTTAATTTTGGACTTTTGCCAGGAGATGGCTGAGTGGGTATTGGCAAGAGAGAAAAGTTTGGAGTGAAACTGAATGCATTGGCTTCAAGCATCTTAATGTTTAACTGGAAGAAATTCTGCTTATCCTATACTGGATGTCAAGTACACAGTCGGTCACTATAACAATAGTGGAGCAGTGAGAGAGATGGCAGTAAGATTCAGCTGAGTATCATCAGCATACATGTGAAAAATGCCAGTGTGCATGACGTAGTCAAAAGGGAGGGGTCGGATGGGAAGTGCATACATGGGAGATAGGAGGCCAGGGACCTGTATCTTTGAGGATTGGTGAGGGGGTTATAATTATGATCTGCTGTTCTATATGGAAAGGCCCATCTAACATCCTTTAGATATGTGACCTCTGGTCTTTTTGAACTTTTGTTTACTTGTATGAAAACATCCCAAAGTCTGCATCCTTTTAAAAACAATAAACCTAATCTCTAAAGGTCTGTAAATAATGAGCTTTTTTAAAGAGTGAGCGAGTGAGTGTTTATGTTTCGGGGGTGTTAGTTGAGTTGGTTGGAACTTTCTAAAACAAACACTGTGGAGCATTCCAACATACAAGCTGTTTAATCCCTTTCACTCAAATAGTTGCCTTGCAGGCTTCACTATGCCTGTGTAGATTCTGTCTTTGCCATTCTAATAACTAGACTTTTGCTGCAGTGATGGACTTAATATCTTTACTGAGTTTTGTCCGAGCAAAATTTGTGGTATCAACGTGACCCAGTTTATCATAAACCTGTTCTGGCTGTAGATTCAAGCTCCTAATTGATTTTTAAGGAGGCTAGATCAACTTTCACACGGTGATATCTTGAGTGGGATACCTTTCATAGAGCCATACAGCCTGGAAACAGACCCTACAGTCCCAGTTGTCCATACTGACCAGGTTCTATTTGCCTGTGAGGAAGGTCATTTCTGAAGAAGGGTCTAGGTCCGAAACGTCAGCCATTTCTGAAGAAGGGTCTAGGCCCGAAACGTCAGCCATTTCTGAAGAAGGGTCTAGGCCCGAAACGTTCTGATGCTGCTTGGCCTGCTGTGTTCATCCAGCTCTACACCTTGCTATCTCTATTTGCCTGTGTTTGGCCCCGATCCCTCTAAACCTTCACTATTTATATACATGTACAAATGTCTTTTAAAAGTTGTAGTGGTACCTATGTCCAATGCTTCCTCTGACAGCTCATTCTATGCGCACACCACCCTCTGTGTGAAAATGTTGCCCTCAGGTTGCTTTTCAGATTTTCCCCTCTCACTTTAAACTTATGCCATTTAGTTTTCGACACACTTAACCTTGGAAAAACACCTTAGCTATTCACCTTATTTATGCCTGTCATGATTTTATAAACCTCTCTAAGGTCATCCCTCAGCCTTGGCTCCAGGGGAGAAAAGTTTCAGCCTCACCTTATAACTCAAGCCTCCGGCAACATCCTTGTAAATTTTTTTCTGAAACCTTTCTAGTTTCACAACATCTTTCCTGTAGGAGGGCAACCAGAATTGTAAGCAGTATTCTAAAAGTGGCCTCACCGTTGTCTTGTACAGCTGCAACATGACATTCCAGCTCCTATACTCAACAGTCTGACTAATGAAGGCAAGTGTGCTGAATGCTGTCTTTACCATCCTGTCTACATGCGAAGCCACTTTCAAGAAACTATGAACCTGCACCCCTCGGTCCCTCTGTTCAACAACATTCCCCGTAGCCCTACCATGCGCTGTCTAAGTCCTGCCCTGGTTTGCCTTACCAAAATGCACACTACGCATTTATCTAAATTAAACTCCATTTGTGACTTCTTGGCCAATTGGTCCATCTGATCAGGATCTCGTACTCTTAGATAACCTTTTTCAGTGTCTGTTATACCACCAGTTTTGTGTCATTCGCAAACTTACTAACCACAACTCCTATATTCTCATCCAAATCGTTACTATAAATGACAGACAACAGTGGGCCCAGAGCCGATCCTTGTGGCACACTGCTTGTCACAGGCCTCCAGTCCGAATAACAACCCTGTAGCACCACCCCCTGTCTTCTGCCATCAAGCCAATTTTATATCCAATTGGCTAGCTCTCCCTGGATGCCATGTGACCTAACTTTACGAACCAGTCTACCATGCGGGACCTTGTTGAAGTCCGTGAGTATGTGTCAAACTTTCCGTGGCCTTGTTCAAAGTAGAGCAGGCTGTTCACACTATGTCACGACTGAACACTTAAGAACACAAAAAAACAGAGCAAGTGTAGTCCATTTGGCCTGTTCTGTCATTCAATCCAAACATGGCAGACCTTTGGCTTCAAATCTAACCTCTCACCCATTGCCCATTATCCACGATTCTGTGTGAGACCAAAACATTGTCTGTCCCAGCCTTCCATATTTTCAACAATGAACGTTCACAACCTTATGAGAGTGTTCCAAAGATTCGCAATCCTTTGGGTGAAGTAATATGTCTTCCCCTCAATCCTAAATGTGTAGTCCTTAACCTGAGACTGCACCATGCTTGAGATTCTCCAGCTTAAGTGGGAATCTCTGTTCCTGTCCTGCCAATCCCCTTTAGAGTCTTTTAACGTTTCAGTGAAATTGCTTCTTGTCCACGAATGAATGAGTTTTGCAGTTTGTCTGTGAGACGTGGTTTTTGTGGAGCCTTACTGATGTGGTGTTTGATATGCCAAAATGATTATCATGATGTCCTGAATTAACCGGCTAATTAGGATTCAGCTACCATAATCTTCCAAACGAGGGACAGCAAAGACTGACATACTGCAGGAGTACAGGACTTTACTGGGACTTTCCAAAGGGAGTTTCTTTTTTTTGATTAATTCATGGGATGTGGGCATCACTGGTTAGGCCAGCATTAATTGCCCATTCTGCAGGCACATGTAGGCCAAATTGGATAAGGAAGGCAGTTTCCTCCCTTAAAAGGCATTAGTGAGTGAGATGGGTTTTTCTGACAATCAATGTCATTAGACTCCTTTATTGAATTTTTATTGAATTCAAATTCCACCATTTGCCCTGGCAGAATTCAAACTCGGGATGTTACCTGGTACTCGGGATTAATCGTCTAGCGATAATGCAACTTGATCATTGCCTCCTTTGTGATACATCAGGCTGACAACTTTGGAATGGGCCAAACAGTTTATTTTTCTAAAATCCACAGAATATAGACCCACTTTATTCAGCCTTTTAGCATAGGTCTACCCTTTTCATTTTGGTGACCAGTTTAATTTTTGCTCTTTTGACTCCAGAGGAAGGTTATCCATTTGTAAATACAGAGACCAAACTTAACATAGCAGTTACCAGGAGCATAGTATCTTGCCATCCAGTTGCCATTTCTACAGTTTTGCTGCACTGTTGTCTATGTAACAGCAGTAGTTACTTCAAAAAAGTCTTGAGTCGATTGTTCAGAACATTCTGAAACTGTCCTGAGTTTGAAGGTCCTTTAGTCATTAGGCCCTCTATGGTAGATCACTCTGCCTTATTATTGTGTATGACTCTCCGCTATTGGATACTTAATGGTAAATCTCTGAAATAACTCTTCTTAATCCTTCTAGGAGTCTGCTAAACAAGCCGAAGAGTGAGATGACTCCCGAGGAGCTTCAGAAGAGAGAGGAGGAAGAGTTTAACACAGGGCCACTCTCTGTTCTGACGCAGTCTGTCAAAAACAACACACAAGTCCTTATCAACTGTCGCAACAACAAGAAGCTGCTTGGTAGAGTCAAGGCCTTTGATCGGTAGGCTCCTTGTGATCACTGCTTCCCTGTCTACTCTTGCTTTCCCATTATTTTGGCATCTCTAACCAAAAATGCATGTTATGGGAGGACTGTTCACCGGTAGGTTTTAACACGCGAGATCTATAAAATTTTTGTCATGACCAAAACCCGGCAGAGCGGCAAGTAAGTTGACATTATTTTATAAATCCCTGCAGGTATTGATGGGTATGGAGAAAAAGTGGGAGTGTGGTGTTGAAAATGAGGATCACTTATGATCATATTGAATGGTCAAGCAGGCTTGATGGGCTGATTGGCCTACTTGTGCGCTTATTTTCTATGTACCTTTAGCACTAATCAAATTGCTGCTATCGTTGGAGCATTACTGCGACAGATTACATTTAAGTCTTTCACCCTCACCCAGTAGTGAGCTTTACAACTGTCCCTAGTTTGCAGGTGTACTGAAATGAGAAAAACACTGTCAAATTCTGGTCTGTTGACATTTCTTTTTTAAAAAATGAACATGGAACAAATCAGGACTTTAATCTGTAATTGTCATCCTTTCCTGGAATAGTCTTAACTTTGTGGTCTGTCTGCTGTCATGAGTCACAATGGGCTTCACCTGGGAACTAGTGGAGTCTGGTATGCAGAGCATCTGGTGCTGGAAGTTTGCCCTGTGGGGAAGGTCTAGTCCCTGGGTTTAATATGGAGACAACCTTGAGATATCTTTGTTTGCTGCTTTCTACCTGTACATTAAAACACTGCATTTTGTTTTTCAACTCCAGTGCATTGCAAGTGAAAAACCTTGTTGCTTTATGACAAGACAAAGATGGCTTGCCTTGTTTGTCAAAATAGACTAGTTTTGGTTCTATCACTCATACAGTCATAGAGATGTAGAGCACGGAAACAAACCCTTCAGCCCAACTCGTCCATGCTGACCAGATAGACTACATTAATTTAGTTCCGTTTGCCAGCATTTCACCCCTATCACTCTAAACCCTATTCATGTACCTATTCAGATACCTGTTAAATGTTGTAATTGTACCAACCTCCATTCTATTCACTCATTCCACCAAACATTGTCAGTGTTCTGTTTGTCAATGCAGATCCCACCATTCTGAGTCCCCTGATCCTAGAAAACCACTCATATATGGCAAATGTTGTTAATTGTTTACTATCACCAAAGGTGTTATTTACAAAAAAGCTGCTGAATGTGATTTATTTTGAACAGTTTAGACAGCTGTCTGCACTGCGTTTTCTACTGAAGCTTGACACAGATGGCGTGACAGCACCATCTTTCCTGCATAGGCACTTTATGAACTTCAGAACTCGATACTGTATTTCACAACTTCATAGCAAGTTGTGCCATGCTGGCTATTCACCTCCCTCTCAATAGTTTTTTTTTCTTGTTACACCCCAGTGTGCAAACAGACATAAACAATGTCACTTCTTTTACACTCTCATCAGCATTCTGTTGTGTTTTGCTGCAGGCATCTTCACCGTCTGTTCACTCACACCTCCTGCCCCTCTGACGACAATGTCATAATCACTATTTTTCAGTCCCTTTCAGTTCTGAAGAAGTCATGTTGGATTCAAAACGTTAACTCTGTTTATCTCTCCAGAGATGCTGCCACCCCCACGAAGTCTCTCCAGTGCTTTGTTTTTATTTTGATTGCTAGTGTCAGCAGTATTTTGCTTTTATGCACCTCCTTGCGGTCTGATTACTTGCCTTTCAGTGGTAACCTTTGTGGTCTGTCGAATGGCTGCCAGCTCCTAATGGCTTGGATGTATTCTGGCTCCGCCTTAAACCATTGGAAAGAAGCAACATGGACCAACTTCCCCCCACCCCTATGGGGAAGTGATTCAGTTAATGTTAGATCCAACCCAAAAAAATAGCAGGTATTGAAGTGTCCCAGTTCCAGGTTAAGATGATAGGGTACTCACTTGGCTTGTTTGCTCACACTCCTGCAGGCTTCTGACAGCAAAGTTGATGAGATCGTCAGTGGAGATTTCTGAATCACCCTCTCTACGTGAAGAACAGAATAAACTGACTTAATTTGTATCTCTACTACTTTATGTCATTGATCTTTGTAACACTGCCCACCAATGAGGGCTATATTATAAAAATTTGATAAACATTTGGCTAGCACAACACCACTGGAACCTGGACAAAAGTACAGCCCTGACAGGTAGGGATGTGATTTTCACCCCATTTGGTGATAGTGAACTCTATCTCAGGCAGTTACAATAGATTGGCAAATCAGTATCCAAAAATACATTGAATTGATGTGACTGTCAACAGCTCCAGAAGTGGCTTGAAGGCAAATCTTTATGCAGGGAAAGTTAAGGATTTGAAGTTTGCTACCTGATAGCGTTTCAATAAAGAATTGGATGAGTGCTTGAAGACAAAAAAAATTTGCCAAGATGCAGAGGAGAGCTGGGGAACAAAGGTTACTGTTTGAAGCAGCTGGGTTAGGCTGGCTGCGATGAATATCTGCCTCTTCTACACTGGTGACCCCGTCATTAATGTGTGTTGGCGCCCTTGCATAAAATTGCCTGTGGTTGGTGCTAAATTGTTAAAACTCACTGACAAGGTGTCAGGTAGATGGTTGGTAGAGGAAACTGAAATGACACTGGTGTGGACGGGGGTTCACTTCAGCTTAATGTGATGAACTTTTGAAGATGAAAGAAGTCGTAACCAGTATGGAGGCCTTTTAACTTCCTGGTGCTACTACTCCTCACCTCAAGGAAGTATGGCAAAATATGTATTCTCATTGCTCTTGCTTCAAAATCATGTGGTTAAGATGGTGTCATATTTGGCAGGGCAATTTCTGACTTGTGTACAGTGGGTTTTTTATTCATTCGTGGGATGACAGTGTCGCTGGCTAGGCATCAATTATTGCCCATCCCTAATTGCCCAGAGGGCACTTAAGAGTCTGTGGGGCAGTCACACATAGGCCAGACCAGGTAAGGGTGGTACTTTTATTCCCTGAAGGACATTAGTGAACCAGATGGGTTTTTCCCGACAATCGACGGACAATCATCATTAGATTCTTAATTCCAGATATTTATTGAATTCCAATTCCGCTATCTGTTGTGGCGGGATTCGAACCCAGGTCTCCAGAACACGTGTCTCTCCTATTTATTATCAGTTACAATCTTGTCACTGAGGTAATCAAATTTCGACAGTTCATTGTGCCTATTTAGGTCGAGCTGTGTCTTTTGCCTTACTTCATCGTTCCTTCTCCAAAGCCCTACATTTTTCATTCCCAATTCCTTTTCCAAATTTACTGCTAAATCTGCAAGTAGCATTTTTGTAATTGATATAGAACTGTGATAAGAAACACTGACACTGTAGTTTGTGTGGACTGCATCTCTACTTCTGTCTGTAACTGCAGCAGTTTGCCTTTCTTATGATTCCAACTTTGGCACAATGTACCTGTAGCTATGGATAATGCAATTTCTGCACAGGCTGCCTGGTTTGCCTTTGGATGCATGACATGTTTTGGGACAAAGGGCATGTGGAGGAAGAGAAGCACTTGCAAAAAATCTCCACTTTATGCACGGAGAGAGATTATGATCTGCAGTACTGTTTGATTCCTGAATTTTGTTGCATTGACGAATTGCAGAAAGTGTGTTGTTGGAAAGCATTTCTGTTCTGAAGAGTTTTCAAAAATTCTCACCCATTTCTTGTTCCAGACATTGCAACATGGTGCTAGAAAACGTTAAAGAGATGTGGACTGAGGTGCCCAAGAGTGGGAAAGGCAAGAAGAAGTCAAAACCAGTTAACAAGGACCGATACATCTCCAAAATGTTCCTCCGAGGGGACTCTGTGATTGTTGTTCTTAGAAACCCATTGATTACTGGCAAATGAAATGGCTGCTTTTGTGAAAATTGTAACTTATGACATTGAGCAGGAAACCTGGAACTAACAATACACTTAGTTCTTTTTTTTTTTGTTTCTTAAGTTGGGTCCTTACAACACATTTTTGCTGTGTGGAATTTAGTTTGTAATAAAATTCATTTTGGCATACATACTTTTTCTTTAGCTTAAGTTGAACTTACAGTTGTCAGATATTGACGTGGTCTTTTTGAAACTCGCTCCTTCAAGTCTTGGTGGGTGGCTGATGCGGTCTGGTCACAGTGCACCAGGACCAGCCTGGCACTGTGTGTCTGCGCCCTTCTTTAAAGATATTTCACCCAGTGGTTAGTGGTGAATAAGCACATCCAGGCATCAATGCCTGTATTGAACTACTTCCTGTTCCCCATGTTTGGAATCCCAGCACCCTGCTCTGGGACCAGTTGGCACACCTCTCGCACATAGGGACCTGGATCGTGCCATTCTAAACATAAGTTTGTTACCGTCTATGCAGTCGGGAAAGTGCCAGTAAAATGGTGATGATTAATTATCCAGTGCATGAGTGCTGAGTACACATGACAGAACTGATCTTGCATCCTGCTGATGGATGCTTCCTGAAGGCTGAGTAGGAATGCAGTTACAAATATGCAGACCACAGTACCCATCTCAACTGGACTGCCAATGCAGTTTGTACTTCTAACCAGTGCAACCTAACTTTGGTTCAGTGCACTGAATTATATGTTGAATTGTGCTCACCATCACCTGGCTTTGCTGGGGCTTTGTTCCTTGTTCATTGTCTACTGACTAACTACATCTTCCTTCAGAGAAACTGCTTATGTTAGTTACCACTTTATGCTCTATGATCAGGGTGGTTTCAAATGGCGTGCCAGGGAACAGCAGTTCATGACATGACCAAGCCTCACTAACTACTGAACAGGTAGGTCTGCAACCAATCTGTCTTGCCGGCTTCACAACTGGTATTTGAAGTGACTGTCTTGTCAATCTGGAGAAAGGTTCTTTCCATGTTGGTGCACGTTGGCCTGTCAGGATAGCAGCTAGAATGTTTCTGGCTCGTTTGTCAACTTGTAGCTTGGTGACCAGTAACCTTGTTCATGAGTGACAATGTTGTGGGTTCAAGTCCCACTCCATGAGACTCGAGTACTACAATAAGACACTGATAATTGCAAGTTATTGCAAATGTTTAAACTATCTGCACTATTTAGGTGACCCTGAGTTCCCCTTAATTTGATTTTTATTTAGTGTAATTTGTCTTATTGCTGTAAGAGATTGTAGAATTTTTCATTCAGTACTCCAAGATTCCCTGTTCTTTAGTGAACTAGAAGCAGGTCTAGTGCTTACCAGCTAATGACGCACAACTGAAATATGATGCCTACTTGTGGTATTTTTCTAATTATATTATTTTAAAGTTTAGTCTGCCAATGATAATTATACACAGTTAGTGAATAGTTCTGTTCTTGCCATTTTCAGTCATTTAAAAACTACTTCACACTGTGGATTGACATTGATTGAAAATGTTTTTTATCCCTGTGATAAAGTCACTCTCCGATTTAATTATAGTTTATTAAGTCAGCTTGAATATTTTTGAAAGTATCATCTTGTTATAAAACAAATTTGTCACAGTCGATGAGTTGAGTGTGCATCAACTGAAAAATGCAGAGATCAGTGTGTACCAGGTTTCTGTTTTTAGCCCCTTCCTTTACACCAATGAGCAATTGTCAACTTAATACAAGTCCAGAAAAGTAGCTGAATGACTTCCACCTCCTCTGTCCCAAATATTGGGTATCTCCTGGCAACACAGAGCATGGAAGCAAACCAATGTGTAGGGATCCCAGTGTATTTGATGTTTTGAATCAGTGATAACTCTGTTGTCTGGGACATATGAGCCAAATGGGTTGCCACACTCCTGAAAACATGCCCTGTGACCAATAGGGTGCCCGCATCTGTGATACATGGATTACTGCAAGCCAGACGTCCAGTGGACCAGGATTGGATTGAATGCATGGTAAGACTGCAGAAAGCTACAGAACAGAGGGATTTGGGAGTCCTTGTCCATAAATCACAAAAAGACCATAAGACATAGAAGCAGATTTACACCATTCAGCCCATTGAGTCTGTTCTGCTATTTAGTCATGGCTAATAGGTTTCTCAACCCCATTCTCTTGCCTTCTCTCCATAACCCTTGATCCCCTTACCAATCAAGAGCTTTTCTCTCTCTGTCTTAAATATATTCAATGACTTGGCCTCCACAGCCTTCTGTGGCAATGAGTTCTACAGATTAACTACCCCCTGGTTGAAGAAATTTGTCCTCATCTCAGTTCTAAAGGGCCGTCCCTTCATTCTGAGGCTATGCCCTTGGGTCCTAGTCTCTCCTACTAATGGAAACATCTTCACGTCCACACAATCCAGGCCTCTTGGTGTTCGGTAAGTTTCAATCAGATCACTCTTCTTCCTTCTAAACTCCATTGAGTACAGGCCCAGAGTCCTCAACGCTCCTGATATGACAAGCCCTTCGTCCCCAGGATCATTCTTGTAAACCCCCCCTGGACTCGCTCCAACTCCAGCACATCCACCCTTCAATATGGGGCCCAAAACTACTCTCAATAGTCCAAATCCGGTTTCTCCAGAGCCTTATGCAGCCTCGACAGTACATCTCTGCTCTTGTATTCTAGCCCCCTCGATATGAATATGAACATTGCACTTACCCTGTAAAAAGCCAGCCATCAAGTTTAATGGGTGATTAAGAAGGTAAATGGAATATTGACATTTATTTCAAAATAAATGGAGACTAAAAGGGAGGTTTTACAAAAAACTATGCAAGGCATTTTTGCACCACAGCTGGAATACCGTGAATGGTTTTGGGCCCTTTAACTAAGGAATGATACACTGGCATTGGAGGTAGTCCAGAGAAGGTTCACCATGTTGATACCAGGAGGGACTGTCTTGTGAGGAGAGGTTGAGTAGAACCTGTCTGTATTTATTAGAATATAAAAGAATGAGAGATGACCTTGTTGAAATATACAAGTTGTTTAAGAGACTTGACAGGGAAGATGGGGTAAAGTTTCCTCTTGTGGGGGAATCTAGAACCAGTAGGCATAATGTCAGAATAAGGGGTCATATAGACATGAAGAATTTCTTCTGTCCGAGGATAGTGATTCTTTGGAATGCTTTCCCTTAGAGGGCTTTTGAGACTGGTTCAATAAATACATTCAAGGCTGAGATAGAGAGATTTTTAATCCGTAATTGAGTCAAGGGTTATGGACATAAGGCAGGAAAGTGGAGTTGAGGATTATCATATCAGTCACGATCTCATTGAATGATGGAGCAGACTCAATGGGCTGAATGGCCTACTTCTGCTGTGTATTACGGTCTTAGGTGCTTGTTGCTGTCTAGAGTGAGTGGGGACAAACAGGAAAGGCCTGGTAAAACAGAGGGCCAAAGAAATGGTTATAGATGGCCAGGCAGAAGGAAAAGCATCAGTCAACTTCAGCCTGATGCTATCCGTCTCTGCCAGGCAAAGGGACTGCCACTCATAAATCAGCCTCGACAGACAATATGCAAGACAGAAGTGATGTTTACCCTGGGTAAATTGTACTCATTGTCCCAATATGTGATGTCTCTGTAATCTGCAGTAAAGGATTGGGATGGTTGAGACTCCTTCCCAAGGCATGGTCACCCAAGAATACTGTCCACCCTTGCCACCTGCCATGGTATATATTGGAAGGATTCACAGGATGAGCTCAACTTCTTATGAACACACGTTCCTTGGCCATCAAGTTCTCAGGTCAGAATCTCACCCCAAATGTTTGACTGAAAGGCATTGGTGCTACCCACCATGCCAGAGGACCCCAGTTAACATGTATCAGCATTAAATGGGTGGCACGGTGGCTCAGTGGTTAGCACTACTGCCTCACAGCGTCAAGACCCAGGTTCAATTCCACATTGGCCCATCGTCTGTGTTGAGGTGGCACATTCTCCCTGTGTCTGTGTGGGTTTCCACTGGGTGCTCCAGTTTCCTCCCGCAGACCAATGATATGCAGATTAGGTGGTATGGCCATGCTAAACATAGTGTCCACAGATGTGCAGGCTAGATGGGTTAGCCATGGGAAATGCAGGGTGACAGGAATAAGGTAAGGGGTGGGTCTGGGTGGGATGCTTTTCAGAGACTTGGTATGGACTCAATGGGCTGAATGGGTCTGCTTCCACACTGTTGGGATTCTATGATTCTTATTTGAGAAGGTGATTAGGGGTGCAAAGTGTAAATGGAGCTGAGGCACAAAGCTTAATAAAACTGTGCATATTGTTATAGACCAGACCATACCCCCTCAAAATATTCTAAGAAGTAGCTAGACCCTAACTTTTTCTTATTATCAAGGCAAATATGAAGTGTCTGTCCCAGATGCAGTGTGACTGGTAAAACTACTCAACGTTAAGTAAAACACTATGGTTAGAATACAACCAAAGAAAGAGGAATTTAGAGTAACAACTCAATTGGAAAACTTAACAGAATAATAGATACTGTAACTATTACTAATTAACTGTTCCAATATAGTAACATTCCCATAAATACAGCCCTTGGCAAAAAAAATTCAGACACAGATTCTACATGTAGTTCTCCAATCCAAGAGGAAACAAAGTAGAGAAAATTCAGAGAGTAGCAGCCAGGAGACATTCACTGAAGCTCCAACTCTTCTGAGATCCCAATAGGTTCAGATGCTACGCAGAAATCCAGATCTGAGAGAGCTGGCCACACCCATCCAGGCTGTTTTAAAAAAAAACCCCGAGGCCTCCCAAGCTGTTTACGCAAGTGGTCTTAACTAGCCAGCTCAATACCTCTGCCTTACAACCTCTCCAAAAAAATCCCGGACAAAGTAACCCTTAAAGTGACAACATCGTCACAATATCTTGCTTCAAGAGTGAACAACATCACCTGTAAGGGTACTGGATAAGTATTTGAAAATGAGGACTAAGAAAAAATATTGAGGAGGGGCAACAAACAAGATTAGTCCTTACTGCTGTAGCAACCATCAGAGATGAGATGGGCTGAAATAGGCTTTAAATTCAATAGTGTAGGACTTAATTAAATATTCGAAGAGAGTCTGGAGACTAACTGCTTATTGCTACATAATCTACACTGGAAAGGGTTCATTGGTAACACTAGAGAGGCAGACTCCAGTAAGTATAGGGAGCACTTATGTACAAAGGCCAGGTTTATGTGAACCCTATCCCCACGCCCAGCAATATTCGCCCAAACTCATGCACAGTTGCCAGTTCCTTACTCCCCTTAAGGGCTTTTGAGGTGTCACAAATGCAATATAAATACCATGGACAATATCCCTTGACCAACCTCATGACAACTAGATTACCTCATCAGTTATTTCGTTCTTGTTTGCGGGAGCTTGCTGTGTTTTTTCCAGCAATGTCTACACCACCAAAAAACTGTTTTAATTGACAATACAAAAGCAGGTCAGAGGCTAGGAATACCGTGGCAAGTAACTCACCTCCTGACTCCACAAAGCCTGTCCATTGTCTACAAGACACAAGTCAGGAGTGTGATGGGATACACCCCACTTGCCCTGGATGGGTGCAACTCCAACAACACTCAGGAAGCTTGACGCCATCCAGGACAAAGCAGCCCGCTTCATTGGCACCACATCCACAAGCATCTACTCCCTCCACCACCGACGCTCAGTAGCAGCAGTGTGTACCATCTACCAGATGCAGTACAGAAATTCACCAAAGGTCCTCAGACAGCACCTTCCAAACCCATGACCACTTCCGTCTAGAAGGACAAGGGCAGCAGATACATGGGAGACCCTGACTTGGAAATATATCGCCATTCCTTTGGTGTCGCTGGGCCAAATGCTGGAATTCTCTCCTTAATGGCACTGTGGATCAACCTACTGCACATGGACTGCAGTGGTTCAAGAAGGCAGCTGACCACCACCTTCTCAAGGGCAACTAGGGATGGGCAATAAATACTGGCCAGCCAGTGATGCCCACATCCCATAAATGAATGAATAAAAAAAGTTTGAGATATCCCAATGTTGTGAAAGGCACTAGGTAAATGCAAGACTTTTTTTAATATGTGTGAACTGCTGCTTGACATGGCAAAGCAATACATTATAGATGATGCAATCTCACAAGTAGTTTACAAGGTGATGCTGCCTAAGTGAGAGGGAACTTTAACAAAAGGGGATCGAAGACATCTCATGACCTACAGAGAAACCTAAGGCCCCTGGGGCAGACTGGGAGAATATTTGCAAAGCTTTGCTGCCACGTTTGTATACTAAACATTGAACTCTCTCTACCCCTCCCCACCCTGGTCCTCCCTCCTGCCACCATCCTCTCTTTCTTTGTCACAGCTGCTTGAAGCACCTATCCTGTAGTTCAAGTACCTGGAGTGGTGTTTTGTAAACTGATGAGCCGTGACAGTGTGTGAGGGGATGATGCTATCTGCCACTTGGTGTCAGAAGACACGCAATGGAATGTGCTTTACATCATTAGAATAGAATTAGCTTGATTGTCGCATGTACTCTAATGAGTACAGTGAAAAGTTTACAAGTTGCCATTTACGGCACCATCTTAGGTACCTAGGTACAGATCCTCAAGTACAAATTCTTAGGGAAAGAAATTAGAAAAAGAAACAAAGTCTGGCATTATAGATCGTAGGACTAAATTAGAAAAATGAAGAAAATTTCAGAGCAACAGTCCTTCCAATCCAGTGCACACAGCCACACCAGGCCGAGAGACCGCCACGTTGGGCCGGGAGCCACACCAGGCCGAGAGACTGCCACGTTGGGCCGGGACACAGCCACACCAGGCCGAGACACCGCCACGTTGGGCCGGGACACAGTCACATCAGGCTGAGAGACCACCATGTTGGGCCGGGAGCCACACCAGGCCGAGAGACTGTCATGTTGGGCCGCCGAGAGACCGCCATGTTGGGCTGGGACCCAGCCACATTGGGTCCGTGCTGAGTTTGAGAGTCCGAGTCCACATTGAAGCTGGGAGTTCAGGACATCGCCAAGAAGAAAGAAGGAAATAAAATGCAAAAGAGAAAAAAAGAGAAAAGAAGTGGATGATCTCCGGCTGAGGAGTCCTACTGTACCGCCATCTTGGATCTGAATTATGGCAAAATAAGACACGCAAGAGAATCCGGGGCAGGGGCAAGACAGCTGGCCAAGGCTCGATAAGTAAACATAACGGCTACGCACCTGAGAAAAATCTGGGTTTGCTGGGAGGCAGGAGGAATAACTTGTTGGGCCAGCTTGGGGGAGCAAACAAATAGGCTATTCAACCCATTGAGTCTGCTTCTCCATTCAGTCCTTTCACAGCTGATTTTGGGCATCAGCTCCACTTTCCCACACCCCACTCACATCCATTGATTCCCCGAGAGACCAAAAAATCTGCCTGTCTCAGCCTTTAATATATTCATGGATGGACCATCCGCAACTGTCAGGGGTGGAGAATTCCAAAGATTTGCAATCGTTCGAGTGAAGAAATTTCTCCATCTCTCATTCCAAAGAGATCTGCACCTGATCCCGACATTCTGTGATACTGTGTTTTAGATTCCCCAGCAGCCTCACAGAGTCCATGCTTTTAAGCTGAAAGTAAAGTTCCCCCAACACTGTTCACATCAAACACTTGCTGGGGTCTCTCTCTACTCTTTTAAACTAGAAGTTAATGGAAAGTAAAGTTCCCTAGACTCCATTCCCAGCAATGTACCCAGGACAGGGACAGCACGGGGTTAGATACAGAGTAAAGCTTCCTCTACACTGTCCCCATCAAACACTCCCAGGACAGGGACGGCAAGG
>NC_063370.1:7366186-7381480 GCF_021869965.1 Rhincodon typus
CCTCTACACTGTCCCCATCAAACACTCCCAGGACAGGGACGGCAAGGTGTTAGATACAGAATAAAACTCCCTCTACACTGTCCCCATCAAACACTCCCAGGACAGGGACAGCACGGGGTTAGATACAGAGTAAAGCTCTTTCTACCCTGTCCCATCAAACACTCCCAGGGCAGGGACAGCACAGGGTTAGGTACAGAGTAAAGCTTCCTCTACATTGTCCCCATCAAACACTCCCAGTACAGGGACAGCATGGGGTTAGAGACAGCATAAAGCCCTGTCAAACCCCTTCAGAATCTGCAGCCAATTCCATTGTTTCTGTTGCTGGAGGCTCATAGAGTCATACAATGCGGAAACAGACCGTTCAGTCCAACTTGTCCATGCTGACCAGACAGTCCCATTTACCAGCATTTGGCCCGTAACCCTCTTAAACCCTCCCTATTCATGTATCTTTCCAGATCTCTTTTAAATGTTCTAATTGTATCAGTTTTCACCATCTCCTCTGGCAGCTCGTTCCACCCTCTGTGTGAAAATGTTGCCCCTTAGGTCCATTTTAAATATTTCCCCTCTCACTCTATCCACGTCCCTCAGGATTTTATAAACTTCTATAAGGTCACCCCTCAGCCTCCAATGTTTCAGGGAAAAGTGGTATGAAGGGAGGATAAGATTCAGTTAATGCTTTATAAAGCTTGATAACTTGCTGGTGTATATGAAGACTTTATATATAGTGCTTTTTACGCCTTCAGCCATCAACTGTAAGATTCCTACTGTAAGACAGGCTACACTATACGCACTTGAGCAGAGCAAGGGGGTAATGATTAGATTATCTATCCGTTTAGCGCTGATTTGTAAATATAAGCCAGACCCGTGTCCCTCTTCAAAATAGTACCATCCTGGGACCCACCTGAGAGGCTGGAGAGGAAGTCTGTTCAATATCTCATATAAAAGGCACTGACTTGAACCATGCAGCACTCCCTCAGTATTACACTGTGTGTGTCAGCCTGGGTTTGAGAGTCATAGAGTCATAGAGATATACAGCACGGAAACAGACCCTTCTGTCCAGTTTGTCCATGCCAACCAGATATCTTATATAAATCTATTCCCAGCATTTGGCCCCTATCCCTCTAAACCCTTCCTATTCATGTACCCATCCAGATGCCTTTTAAATGTTGTAATTGTACCAGCCTCCACCACTTCCTCTGGCAGCTCGTTCCATACACGCACCACCCTCTGTATGAAGAAGTTGCCCCTCAGGTCCCTTTTATATCTTTCCCGTCGCAGCTTAAACCTATGCCCCTCTAGTTTTGGACTACCCTACCCTGGGGAAAAGACCTTGCCTATTTACCTTATCCGTACCCCTTATAATTTTATAAACCTCTATAAGGTCACCCGTCAGCCTCTGACGCTCCAGGGAAGATAGCCCCAGCCTATTCAGCCTCTATCTATAGCTCAAATCCTCCAAACCCAGCCACATCCTCGTAAATCTTTTCTGAACACTTTCTAGTTTCACAACATCCTTCCTATAGCAGGGAGACCACAATTGCATGCAATATTCCAAAAGTGACCGAACCAATGTTCTGTACAGCTGCAGCATGATCCTCCCAGCTCCTATACTCAACGTACTGAGCAATAAAGGCAAGTTACCAAACACCTCTTTCACATCTTATCTAACTGTGACTCCACTTTCAAGGAACTATGAACCTGCACTCCAAGATTTCTTTGTTCAATAATATTCCCCAGGATCTTACTATTAAGTGTATAAGTCTTGCCCTGATACGCCTTTCCAAAACGCAGCACCTCACCTTTATCTAACTTAAACTCGCTCTGCCACTCTTTGGCCCTTTGGCCCATCTGATTTAGGCCCTGTTGTACTCTGAGGTAACCTTCTTCGCTGTCCAGTACACCTCCACTTTTTGTGTCATCAGCAAACTTACCAACTATACCTCCTATGTTCACATCCAACTCATTTATATAAATGACGAAAAGCAGTAGACCCAGCACCGATCCTTGTGGCACACCGCTGGTCACAGGCCTCCAGTCTGAAAAACAACCCTCCACCACCAGCCTCTGTCTCCTACCGTTGAGCCAGTTCTGTATCCAAGTAGCTAGTTCTGCCTGTATTCCATGTGATCTAACCTTGCTAACCGGTTTACCATAAGGAACCTTGTTGAACGCCTCACTGAAGTTCATATAGATCACATCCACTGCTCTGCCCTCATCGTCCTCTTTGTTACTTCTTCAGAAAACTCAATCAAGTTAGTGAGACATGATTTCCCACTCACAAAGCTATGCTGACGGTCCCTAATCAGTCCTTGCCTTTCCAAATACATGTAAATCCTATCCCTCAGGATCCCCTCCAACAACCTGCCTACTTCTGAAGGGTCTGTTTCCGTGCTGTATATCTCTATGACTCTTAAACCCAGGCTGATACACAGTGTAATACTGAGGGTGTCTATTGTTCCCTGGCGTTTCCTTACCAGATTTCGTAAATAGTGGCACACGATTAGCCAACCTCCTGTCTTCTGGCACTTCATCTATAGCAATTGATGATACAAATATCTCAGCAAGAGGCCCAGCAATCACTTCCCTAGCTTCCCAAAGAGTTCTAGGATACGCCTGATCAGGTCCTGGGGATTTATCCACTTGGCTTGATTCACTCCTGGGCTTGGATGTGAAGCCACAACTTTCTAACTCGAAGACTGAATTGTGACTGACCCACACAAAGGACGTTAGCTGGGATGCTGCTATTGGCTACGGTACTGGTTCATTAGCAAGAGATCCCGTTTCTGTTTGAATGAAGCACCTCTGCAAGATGAACAGAATGGGGTTCCCCTCATCAGAGATGACCAGTAATCTGACGGTCATCATGCCTCAGGGAAGGGGCAGGGATTAGAAGGGGACCACTTCATGGTAACTTCAGCTAATGCAGGAATTGAGCCCACACCATTGGCATCACTCTAGATCGTAAACAAGCTGTGTAGCCAACTGAGCTAACCAAATCCCATGCAGCTGGTATCTTCCAGTATGGCCTCCTCTCATTCTCTTCACCTTCAATGAGTACAGGCCCCAACCTCCTCATAAAAAAAAAATCCATCCAGATCTAAGGTCACCCTAGTGAACCTTCTCTGAACAGCCTCCAATGCCAACATACATAAGGGGACTAGAACTGGTCACCACACTATTGGAAGGACGTGATTGCACTGGAGAGAGGATGGAGGAGAGTCACCAGGATATGGCCTGGGATGAGAAGCCTCCATTATAAGGAGGGACTGGATGGACTGGGTTTGTTTTCCATGGTGCAGGGGAGGCTGACAGGGGAATGGGCATCTCATGGTAAACTGTAAGATCACATGAAATACATGAAAGGCGTAGGCAGCGTAGATTGTGAGAATCTTTTCCCCATGACAGACATGTGGAAGACCAGACAAGTTTAGGGTGAGGACTAAGTGGTTTTGAGGGGTTCTGAGGAAAGGTTATTTCACCCAGAGGGTGGTAGAAATATGGAACGTGCTGCCTCAGAGGGTGATGGAGGCAGACAGTCTCGCGACATTTAGGAAGCATCTGGATGACCACTTAAAATGCCAGGGCATAGTAGGCCCAGGTCTGAGTGCAGGTAAATGGGATTAATGTAGTTAGGTGTTTGTTGGTCCGCATAGACATGGTGGGCCAAAGGGTCTCTTTCTTGCTGAATGCCTCTAACTATTCGCAATTTGCCAGTCAAGGTCTTGTACAGTTTTAGCTAAACCTCCCTACTTTTATACTCCAAACCTTTGAAATAAAGGCCAACATTCTTTTGGCACTAATCATAGAGTCCCTACAGCGAAGGAAGCAGGCCATTCAGCCCATTGAGTGCATATTGACCCTCTAGAGAACATCCCACTCACCCTACTCTTGTAACCCTGCATTTCCCATGGCTAACCCACTAGGCTGCACATCCCTGGGCAGTACGGGACAATCTTGCATGGCCAATCCACCCTAACCTGCACATCTTTGGAAACCGGAGCACCCGAAGGAAACCCACACAGACACAAGGAGAACGTGCAAACTCCACACAGACACTTTCCCAAAGGTCAAACCTGGGTCCCTGGCGCTGTGAGGTAACAGTGCTAACCACTGCACCACCGTACCACCCAGATGCCCCTAATATGCCACATTTTGCCTCTGTGAACTGCCCTTGCACCTTCAACTGTGTTGGAAGGGTTATACGTGTGTAAATTATTGTTGTCAGTCGCACAGCAATGGTTACCAAGGCTTATCAACAAGACAGCCAGATGAAAGGTGTCTGCCCATAGCATCGCTGAACACATTGGAGAGGTGTGGCATCGAATCAATGTATCACGCTCGGAAAGAGGAATGTGTTTGTCTGTGCAGACGTGCCCTTTTGTAACGTGTCGAAATCGAGCTGCTTCTCATATCACCGTTAATGGAGGCCAAGCCCCATTTGTCACTTTCCTGGTGCTGGGCCAGGCACTGGAGGGGTGTTGGTTATAGTGAACTCCTTCGTCACACTGGGTTCGAAACACGCTCCGCAGGCTGTGCTGGGAGATAGGGAGATTCTCAAGTTACCTGCAGCTGGGCCCTGGTCGGCTAGAAGCCATTTACAACTGGTGTTTTGCACACCTGAACTCCTGAAAGGTCTCGGTGGGGGGGTTGGGTTTGTGTTAATCAATAACTGTGTGACAGGATGGACTGCCACCGACATGATCTTCAACAGGGTTGCTTGTGGAAAAGGAAAAAACAGCAATATCATAATCTAGATCGTAAATCTCCGATATGAATAAAACATAAGAATATAATAAATAGGAGCAGGAGTAGGCCGCATCAGGCCACTCAAGCCTGCTCCACTATTCAATAAGATCATGGCTGATCTTTTCAAGGACTCAGCTCCGCTTACCTGCTTGTTCACCATATCCCTTAATTCCTTTACTGTTCAAAAATCTATCTATGCCTTAAAAACTTTCAGCAAGGAAGCCTCAACTGCTTCACTGGGCAGGGAATTCCACAGATTCACAACCCTTTGGGTGAAGAAGTTCCACCTCAGCTCAGTCCTAAATCTGCTCCTCCCTTATTTTGAGGCTATGCCCCCTATTTCTAGTTTCACCCACCAGTGGAAACAGCCTCCCTGCTTCTATCTTATCAATTCCCTTCATAATTTTATATGGTTATATAAGATCCCCCCTTCATTCTTCTAAATTCCATTGAGTATAAGTCCCAGTCTACACAATCCCTCCTCATAAGGGAACCCTCTCAACTCTGGAATCAACCAAGTGAACCTCCTCTGTACCCCCTCCAGGGCCACTTTACATCCTTTCTCAAGTAAGGAGACCAAAACTGCACACAGTACACCAGGTGTAGCCTCACCAGGACCCTATACAACTGGAGCATAACCTCCCTGTTTTTAAACTCCATCCCTTTATCAATGAAGGACCATATTCCATTTGTCTTCTTAATTAACCGCTGCACCTGCAAACCAAATTTTTGTGATTCATGCATGAGGACACCGAGGTCCCTCTGCACAGCAGCATGCTGCAATTTTTCACCATTTAAACAACAGCCCATTTTGTTGTTATCCCTACCAAAATGGATGACCTCACATTGTACTCCATCTGTTAGACCCTTGCCCATGGCGGTTTTATGGTAGGGATGGTACTGCGAAATAACTATCTTTGAGGTTTGTTAGGCTGAGGTGCTGAAATGCAACACAAATGTCTACAGAGTTTGGACAGTGTGACCTCCTTCCTGTGAGAAAATCAATCTCATTTTAAATGCATCAGCAAAAGTGAAGTCCTGCTCTCTTATTAGAGAGTGACAACTCGTGGTGAGGTTAACCTGAGGTTCACCGTACCTCAGGTGAGGGCCATATTTGAGACCTTTAACGTAACCTCAGGCAATGTGGGAAATAAACACATAATATTAGCTCTGCTCTGATTTCAGAGACCAGCCATTTATTTGCCGAACCCTAACTTTCCCTGGAGCATCGGAGGCTAAGGGGTGACCTTATAGAAGTTTATAAAATCGTGAGGGGCATGGATAGGGTGAATAGTCAAGGTCCTTTCCTCAGGGTAGCGGAGTCCAAAACTAGAGGGGCATAGGTTTAAGGTGAGAGGGGAAAGATTTAAAGACCTGGGGGGCAACCTTTTCACACAGAGGGTGGTGAGTGTATGGAATGAGTTGCCAGAGGAAGTGTTGGAGGCTGGTACAATTACAACATTTAAAAGGCATCTGGATGGGTACATGAATAACACGGGTTTAGAGGGATGTGGGCCAAATGCTGGCAAATTTAGGATATCTGGTAGGCATGGATGTGTTGGTCTGAAGGGTCTGGGTCCGTGCTGTACATCTCTTTGACTCTGTAACTCTAAGTAAGCTATCTGATTGTGGACCTTTGGAACTTAAACTGCACCAAAAGGGGACAGGAAGTTGATGTTTCTCATCTTTCAGGAATCGGATCGAGACACAAGAAAACCAACTTAAAATTGCAACAGAGTCTTCAACAATGTCTCCCATGAGGGATGTCAAAGCAAGCAATTATATTCACGGATGGAAATGCAGGTCTGTTTCGGGGTTAAATTAAACAGCTCCAGAGATGAATCTTATTCCAGTTTCTGTTTAAGAGCTGTGCTCTCTCTTTAGAAAGAGGTAGGTACCACAGGAGGAGAAATACCTTATTTACCCCATCCGACTACGTTTCCCCTTCCTTCCTGTCTCCTTACCTTTCCCTCACTTTTGGCCGTAATTGCGCTGTTTTGCATGTAATTCGGCAATCAGTTTAGAAATATGGGTGATTTTGTGGTGAGCAAAAAAAGAACATTCATTGGTATGTAAAAGAATCTCTGGATATAGAAAAAAATTTGAAAAATACAAAAGAAGTCGAGCTGGATTCTTCTCTAGTGGTTTCTGGACAGAGGAAAGGGGAATCTGGAAACTGATGTTTGTGCTAAACTGCAGATTTACAACAAAATCTTGGCAAATCGCTGAAAGTCTTTTCTTGCCTAATTCCACAAATGGGTATCAGTCTGTTAAACATCCTGAGGCACAGGCACAACAAAGGCCAAGTTTGGGACAGGTCCAATACAATTCCTTCTCAACACCATCCCAAAGCAGTTACTAAATGGGTGGTTTCACGAGGTGAGGACATAGAAGTTGAGAAATTGAATGTATTATAGGGTGGAATGGTGGCTCAGTGGGCTCAGTGGGCTCAGTGGTCACAGTGGTGGCTCACAGTGCCAGGGACCTGGGTTCAATTCCACCCTCGGGTGACTGCCTATGTGGAATTTGCATATTCTCCCCATGTCTGTGTGGGTTTCCTCCGGGTGCTCGGGTTTCCTCCCACAGTCCAAAGATGTGCAGGTTAGGGTGGATTGAATGTGCTAAATCGTGGTGTCCAGGGATGCGTAGGGTAGGTGGCCTAGCCACGGGAAATGTACGGTTACAGGGATGGGGTGGATCTGGGTGGGGTGTTCTTCAGAGGGTCAGTGTGGACTTGATGGGTTGAATGGCCTACTTCTACACTGGAGGCGATTCTATGATCCTGTTATATTGGTTCAAAAATGAAATGCTCATTTAATTCTGAAATATGAAGCAAACGGTTGGGGTGCTGTAGAAGGACCAAAAAAACAGGAATTGCTGGAAAGGCACAGCAGGTCTGGCAGCATTTGTGGAGAGAAAGCAGAGTTAATGTTTCGGGTCCAGTGACCCTTCTTCAGAGCTACAATAGAAGGAGCTTTACTCTTGACTAACCCATGCTGCACCTGATAGGGTGTTGTGGGCAAAATGAAACATTGGCTTAAAATCTCATTCAAAAGGTGGCACTTTTGGCAACATGGCCACCCCACAGTAGTGCAATGGAGTGCCAGCCCAGGTTGTGTGCCCAGGTCTCTGAAGGGCACCCTGAACCCAGAGTATTGTGCATTATGGCGTGTTAATTTTGTGACCTACCACTTTTACCACTGACGGAAGATCGGGCCAAGGAGGGGATTCAAGTTTCACTCCATTGCAGGATGGTGATGCTGCTGTGTTTTGGATAAGGCATTACACTGAAGTCCTGTCTGGGTGTAAAAGATTTGTGGCATTGATTCGAAGAAGGGCAGGGTCAATCTCCCTGGTGTCCTGCTCAATATTTATCCTGCAGTGAAGCTGACTGAAAAAACCAGCTGGTCCAAACCTCATCGTTTTGCTGTTTGTGGGATCTTGCTGAGCACAAATTGCCAACAATGGGGAGAAGCGCTAGGTGTAATGCTAATGCTGCTGTACTGGCGATCCAGAGGCTCGGGCTAATGCTCTGGGGGCATGGGTTCAAATCCCACCGCCATTCCTAGTGGAATTTAACTGGGTGGCTCAGTGGTTAGCACTGTTTCCCCACAGCGCCAGGGACCCGGGTTCGATTCCACCCTTGGGCGACTGTCTGTGTGGAGTTTGCATGTTCTCCCCGTGTCTGCGTGGGTTTCCTCTGGGTGCTCTGGTTTCCTCTCACTGTCCAGAACTGTGCAGGTTAGGGTGGATTGGCCATGCTAAATTGGCCATAGTGTCTGGGGATGTGCAGGTTAGGGTGGATTGGCCATGCTAAATTACCCATAGTGTCCAGGGATGTGCAGGTTAGGGTGGATTGGCCATGCTAAATTACCCATAGTGCCCAGGGATGTGCAGGTTAGGGTGGATTGGCCATGCTAAATTACCCATAGTGCCCAGGGATGTGTGGGTTAGTCATGGGGAATGCAGGGTTACAGGGATACAGTATGTGGGGGGGTCTCGGTGGGATGTTCTTTGGCAGTGCAGACTGGATGGGCCAAATAGCCTCTTTTCAAGCTGATTCAAAATGCAGCTTCCCTTCCTTTTGGAGCTGGCAGCAGGGAGAAATGGGCACATTGATGCTGTCACTAGATTTGTCATCCAGAATGCCAGGCTAATGCTCTGGGGGTATGTGTTTAAGTGCCACCACAACAAATGGTGAAGTTTGAATTCAATTTTAAAAATCTGAGACAAAATGTTGTCAATTGTTGCAAAAACCCATCAAATGTCCTTTAGTGAGGGAAAATCTGCCAGTCTGGCCTACATGTAACTCCAGACCCACATCAATGTAGTTGTAGAATGCTTGCAGTGTGGAAGCAGGCTATTTGGCCCATCAACTCCACACTGACCCTCCAAAGAGCATCCCACCCAGACTCACCCCCACTGCCCAATATCTGTACCCCTGCATTTCCCATGGCTAACCCATTTAGCCTGCACATCCCTGGACACTATGGGGCAATTTAGCACAGCCAATCCACCCTAACCTGAACATCCCTGGACACTATGGGGTAATTAGGCATGGCTAATCCACCCTAACCTGCACATCTTTGGACTGTGGGAGGAAACCCACAGAAAGATTGTGCAAACTCTACATAGATAGTCGCCTGAAGGTGGAATTGAACCTGGGTCCCTGGCGCTGTGAGACAGCAGTGCTGGCCACTGAGTCACCATGCATCCCAAAGCTGGCTCTTACTGCCCTCTGGGGCGATTAAGCTTGGCCGATAAAAGGTGGGCCACATCCCATGAACAAATACAAACAAAAAGCCAAACAAAGGAAAAAAAATATAACAATGACTATGCTTCAAAATTTCATTGGCTCCATAGTTTCTGTTATATTTATTCATGGAATGTGGGTGTCACTGGTCAGGCTAGCATTTATTGCCCCAGGCAACCACATTGCTGTGGGTCTGGAGTCACATGTAGGCCAGACCAGGTAAGGCTGGCAGATTTCCATCCCCTAAAGGACATCAGTGAATCAGATGTGCTTTTCCTGACAATCGATTCGTGGCCATCACCAGACTCGTAATTCCAGACTTTTTTTTATTGGATTCACATTGTGCCACCTGCCATGGCAGGATTCAAATCCAGGTTCCCCAGAGCATTACTGGGCTCACTAGATGAGCAGTCCACCAAGCCTCCCGCAAAGTGGACTGGGGCATCCTGATGTTGCGAGCGGCACTATATAAATGCACGAGCTTTCTCTGTGCTTCGTAGTAGGCGAGAGCCTGACAGCTGGTGGCTACGCCTCACTGCCCGCGGGTCCAGGGTTCTCCTACGATGCAAACTCCAAGGTAAGCCAAGAGTTAATCTGTTGCTGTCCCTCTGCTCAATACACCAGAGTGTTCCTTTTACATTTTAAATGGAACAAGCTTTACTAATGATGTACCAAATAGCTGGCACTTAAAAAAAAACCTGCTACCAAAACAAGTTTACTTAAAGTATTAGTTACATCTAAAATAAGGGAAATCAATAAGACATTTCTTCGCCCGTCCCAACCCCCCAAACCATACAAATCTCTGATTGAAGGAGTTTATTAAATATTAATAAATGAGCATATGAACTGACAGCCATTTAATCAGATATTAACCTTTGAACAGCCTCCAAGGGTTTCAAGGCTGTGAATCCATCTGGAGAGCTAATCGGTTCACTGACTCCTCAGTGACTCTGGCTTTATGTCTCTGTCTACTCGCCTTGGCAAAGTTTAGTACTATGTGCAGGTCAGGCTAGTGCCAGCTGGTGTAGTGGCTCAGTGCTTAGCACTGCAGCCTCGCAGTGCTAGGAACCCAGGTTCAATCCCAGCCTTGGGTAACTGTGTGGAGCTTGCATGTTCTTCCCTGTGTGGGTTAGGGTGGATTGGCCATGCTAAATTTCCCATAGTGTCTAGGGGTGTGTTGGCTAGTTAAGTAGGGGGGTGGGATGTTCTTTGGAGGATTGATGTGTATGTTGAAGGTAACTTCATAAAATCATGAGGGACACAGATAAGATGAATGAAAGGTGTCTTTTCCTTACAATAGGGGATTCAAGGGGGACAATTTTTTTAAGTCGAGAGGAGTAAGTTTTTAAAAGACAAGATTTTCACACAGTGATTTGTATGTGGAATGACCTTCCAGAGGAAGTGAAAAATGTGGTTACATTTAAAAGAAATTTGGTTAAGTTCATCAATAGGAAAGGTTTGGAGGGATATGGGCCAGGAGCAACAGGTGGGACTAGTTTAGTTTGGGATTATGGTCAGCATGGACTGATTGGGCTGAAGGGCCTGTTTCTGTGCTGTGTGACTCTATGACTCTATAACATATCCAACTTTAGTGAGGGCCTTTTGGAACCGTGGTTAAGAGGAGGTCTGGGCTCAAGTCCCATCTGCTCCAGGGATTGACGCAACATCACACCAAAGTACTGTGGATGCTGTAAATCAGAAATTGCTGGAAAAGCTCAGCATGTCTGTCAGCATCTGTGGTGAGAGAACAGAATTAATGTTTCGGGTCCAGTGGTTCTGAAGAAGGGTCACTGGACCCAAAACATTAACTCTGCTTTCTCTCTACTGTGCGTCATAACATGTCTGAACAAGTTTGTTAGAAGTATCTGAAAGCACTGACGATGAAGGTCTCAAAATGTAGAAACTAGGAGCGGGAGAAGGCCATTCGGCCCTTTGGGCCTGCTTTGACATTCAATACAATCATGGCTAATCATCCAAGTCTGTCCCTTGTTCCTGCTTTCTCCCCCCATATCCTTTGATCCCTTTAGCCCCAAGAACTATATCCAACTCCTTCTCGAAAACATTCAATGTTTTGGCCTCAACCGCTTTCTGTGGCAGAGAATTCCACAGAATCCCCCACTCTCTGGGTGAAGATATTTCTCCTCATCTCAGTAACAGAGATTGGCCACAACAGTAGCAGTGATGAAGACTTCAGTTCAGTGGAGAGACTGGAGAAGCTGGGATTGATATCCTTAAAGTGGAAAAACTCAAGGAGAGACTTATTAAAGCTGCTCGCAATTATACAGAGTTACTGAGGGAGAGGACATTTTTGGTAGCAGAAGGTTCGGTGACCAGAGGAGAGTCATAGGAGTCATACACCACGAAAACAGACCCTTTGGCCCAACCAGTCCATGCCGAACGTAGTTTTTAAAAATTCATTCAGGGGATGAGGGTGCTGCTGGCCAGGCAGCATTTATTGTCCATCCCTAATTGCCCAGAGGACAGTTAAGAGTCAACCACATTGCTGTGGGTCTGAGAGTCACATGTAGGCCAGACCAGGTAAGGATGGCAGTTTCCTTCCCTAAAGGACATTAGTGAACCAGATAGATTTTTCTGACAATTGGCAATGGATTCATGGTCATCATTAGAATCTTAATTCCAGATCTTATATTGAATTCAAATTCCACCGTCTGCTGAACCTGGGGCTCCAGAACGTTATCTGGGTCACTGGATTAACAGTCCAGTGATAATACCACTCAACCATTGCATCCCCCAAACTAAACTAGTCCCATCTGCCTGCTCCTGACCCATATCCCTCCAAACCTTTCCTATTCATGTACTTATCTAAAGAGTCTTATAAACATTGTAACTATGCTCACATCCACCATTTCCTCAGGAAACTATTTCCACACATACTGTGTGAACTACCCTCCAGGCAAAAAAATTGCCCCTCATATCTTTTTTAAATTTCTCTCCTCTCACCTTAAAAATATGCCCCCAGCTTTGAAAATCCCCATCTTAGGGGTAAGACACCCACCACTAACTCTATCAATCTACACCCCTAATGATTTTATAAACCTCTATAAGGTCACCTCTCAACCTCCTATGGTCCAATGAGAAAAGTCCTGGCCTATCCAGCCTTTCTTTATAACTCAACCTCCCATACACAGCAAAATCCTGGTGTATTTCTTCTGAACTCTCTCCAGCTTCATAGTATCCTTCCTATAACTGGGTGACCAGAACTGGACCCAATACTCCAGAAGAGGCCCCACCAATGTCCTGCAACATGAAGTTCCAACTCCTATACTCAAAGGACTGAGCAATGAAGGCAAGTATGCCCAATACCTTCTTAACTAGCCTGTCAATATGTGATACAAACTTCAAAGAATTACGTACCTGAACCCCTAGGTCCTGCTGTTCTATGACTTAAGAAAATTGGCAATGCAAAAGGATTTTATTTTTGAGGCAAAGTTACAATCAAGATCCCATTCCCTGAAAGAGTAGTGATAACAAATTTGATTATAACATTCAAAAAGAGGATTAGATTTATTCTTGGAAAGGAATAAATTTTAAGCAGTGCTGTTAACAATGGAACGATTTGGAAACACCTTCAAAGAGCTGTCATGGGAATGATGGGGTGAATAGCCTGTTTCGGGGTTTCATGACTCTATGAGTAGTAGTTGTATATGTCGATTTGACTTGGTGCGTAAAGCAGGTGGAAAATTCAATTGAAGATGCCATTTTTGTCTCAACCTACAATGTGCCCATCTGAACCACAGTAAAGTCACCATAGCCCAAACTGGCCGTAGGGCTGCTCTCTCATTAGAGAGAGATGACTGGTGGTGGTTTAACCTGAGGGTCACTACCCCTCAGGTGAGGGGGAAGAGGTTCAGAGGGAGGGTCCTTCACGGTAACCTCAGCCAGTGTAGGAATTGAACCCACACTGTTGGTGTTGCTCAGCATTGTCCCACAACTCAGCGAGCTGACCCCGCAACTGAACCATGCCCACCTTACTGAGCCACATCATCATAAACACCTCAAGCACACAGTGAGACCTTTCAGTGTGTCTGATGTTTGTGCCAGTTCTTTGCTTCAGGGAATCCAAAATGAATGCTGTGATCTGATTGGTTACAAACTAAATTGCCAGATTTTTGAACTCTGAAGGAACCAAGGGACTTGGCTGTTGGGTGGGAAGGCAGAGTTGACGTTTAACATAAACCATAATTTGTGTTCAATGACAGAGTAAATACAAAAGGCCAAATGGCCCGTGGAGTCATACAGCACAGAAACAGGCCCTTCAGCCCGACATGTCCATGCAAACCAGTTTCCTGAACTGAACTTGTCCTATTTGCCTCCATTTGGGCCATATCCCTCTAAACCTTTCCTGTTCAAATACCTGTCCAAATGTCTTTTAAATGTTATAATTGTACCCGCCTCTACCACTTTCTCTGGCAGCACATTCCATACACGCATCAACCTCTGTGAGAAAAAAAGTTGCTCCACAGGTCCCTTTTAAATCTTTCCCCTCTCACCTTAAACCTACACCCTCCAGCTTTGGACTGCCCCGCGCTGGGGAAAAGACTTTGGCTATTCACCCTATCAACACCCCTCATGATTTTATAAACCACTATGAGGTCACCCCTCAGTCTCCTATGCGCCAGGGAAAAAAAGGTCCCAGCCTATTCATCCTCTCCTCATAACTCAAATTCTCCAGTCCCAGCAACATTCTTGTGAATCATTTTATACCCGCTCCAGTTTAATAACATCCTTCCTACTGAACTGTTGTGTTCCTGTGAGAAAATTATCATAACTTGCTTTCTTTTTGTTATTCCTTCCTTGGATATGAATGTTGCTGGCCATTATGGGTGGCACAGTGGCTGGGTGGTTAGCACTGCTGCCTCACAGCTCCAGGGACCCAGGTCCGATTCCAACCTCGGGTAACTGTGTGGAATTTGCAACATAATGTTAAAAAGTGAAGAATTTAAGACACAATCCAATTGCCCAAACGAAAGCGATAGTAATGGATTTTCTTGAACCATTGCTGAATATATTTCCAACCAGCTTGATGTTGTTTTCTCTGGCTTGTATCTACGTGTGATCCAAGAAGGGGTTAAAATAACAGCCAGCTGGATGTTAAACTGAGTTGTCGTACAAAAGCTTCAGATGCAAATCTGAATGTCAGGCCTCGTCATTGCGATGGGGTGTATGGTTGTGTGAATGAATATTAAAGGACCCTCAGAGACAGACTTTCCCCAGAGAGCGAGCACACTTTTGCAAAATGGATCCATTTAATGAAACTGATCCCCACCACAGTTTGTATCAACTCTTTGCAATGTAACCCAAATCCAGGTAATGTCAGTGATACTCTGCACAGGGCAACAGAGGGAAGAGCCAGAACACAAGGTGTTCGGGCAACTGTCCATCTGGTAAGGTGCTCACTCACCCTGATAATAGAGGGGCCTGTGATTTCGTTATTGCAAATGAGAGCTGGAGAATAAATCAGTGAGTTACAGGGAGGGTACAGTAGAGCCTGTTACCTTGAGGCTTGTGAGGTATATCAGAGCGTTACAGTGAGGGGTGTGGGGTATATCAGTGTGTTACAGTGAGGGGTGTGGGGTATTTCAGAGTGTTACAGTGATGGGTGTGGGGTATATCAGTGTGTTACAGTGAGGGGTGTGGGGTATTTCAGAGTGTTAAGTGAGGGGTGTGGGGTATATCAGTGTGTTACAGTGCGGGGTGTGGGGTATATCAGTGTGTTACAGTGAGGGCTGTGGGGTATATCAGTGTGTTACAGTGAGGGGTGTGGGGTATTTCAG
>NC_063370.1:7381580-7381919 GCF_021869965.1 Rhincodon typus
TTACAGTGAGGGGTGTGAGGTATTTCAGAGTGTTAAGTGAGGGGTGTGGGGTAAATCAGTGTGGTACAGTGAGGGGTGTGGGGTATATCAGTGTGTTACAGTGAGGGCTGTGGGGTATTTCAGTGTGTTACTGTGAGGGGTGTGGGGTATATCAGTGTGTTACAGTGAGGGGTGTGGAGTATATCAGTGTGTTACAGTGAGGGGTGTGGGGTATTTCAGTGTGTTACTGTGAGGGGTGTGGGGTACATTAGAGTGTTACAGTGAGGGGGTGTGTGGTATATCAGAGAGTTACAGTGAGGGGTGTGGGGTATATCAGTGTGTTACAGTGAGGTGTGCAGG
>NC_063370.1:7386919-7387545 GCF_021869965.1 Rhincodon typus
TTACAGTGAGGGGTGTGAGGTATTTCAGAGTGTTAAGTGAGGGGTGTGGGGTAAATCAGTGTGGTACAGTGAGGGGTGTGGGGTATATCAGTGTGTTACAGTGAGGGCTGTGGGGTATTTCAGTGTGTTACTGTGAGGGGTGTGGGGTATATCAGTGTGTTACAGTGAGGGGTGTGGAGTATATCAGTGTGTTACAGTGAGGGGTGTGGGGTATTTCAGTGTGTTACTGTGAGGGGTGTGGGGTACATTAGAGTGTTACAGTGAGGGGGTGTGTGGTATATCAGAGAGTTACAGTGAGGGGTGTGGGGTATATCAGTGTGTTACAGTGAGGTGTGCAGGTATATCAGAGTGTTACAGTGAGGGGTATGGGGTATATCAGTGTGTTACAGTGAGGGGTGTGGGGTATATTAGAGTGTTACAGTGAGGGGTGTGGGGTATATCAGAATGTTACAGTGAGGGGGTGTGTAGTATATCAGAGAGTTACAGTGAGGGGTGTGCGGTATATCAGAGTTTTACAGTGAGGGGTGTGGGGTATATCAGAGTGTTACATTGAGGGGTGTGGGGTATATCAGAGTGTTACAGTGAGGGGTGTGGGGTATATCAGAGTGTTACAGTGAGTGGTGTGG
>NC_063370.1:7387645-7400303 GCF_021869965.1 Rhincodon typus
TGTTACAGTGAGGGGTGTGGGGTATATTAGAGTGTTACAGTGAGGGGTGTGGGGTATATCAGAATGTTACAGTGAGGGGATGTGTAGTATATCAGAGAGTTACAGTGAGGGGTGTGCGGTATATCAGAGTTTTACAGTGAGGGGTGTGGGGTATATCAGAGTGTTACATTGAGGGGTGTGGGGTATATCAGAGTGTTACAGTGAGGGGTGTGGGGTATATCAGAGTGTTACAGTGAGGGGTGTGGGGTATATTAGAGTGTTACAGTGAGGGGTGTGCGGTATATCAGAGTGTTACAGTGAGGGGGTGCGGGGTATATCGGAGTGTTACGATGAGGGGGTGCAAGGTATATCAGAGTGTTACAGTGAGGGGATGCGGGGTATATCAGAGTGATGCTGTGAGGCACGTTCCTGGGTACAACTGTGATACCTCTCACAATTGTATATCTCATCCTTACGGAGAACATGACTTCCCTGCCTCACACTGTAGAGATCTCACGTAAAGCTCCAAGACTGGCTTTGCATTTCCAAAGAGCACACAATAACGTAGGAGAAAGACCATTTTGTTACACGAAGAAGCAAGGTCAACCGAATGAAAACTGACACCGCACGCTTCATCACCATTACTCTCCACCCCCACGGTGATGGGCTGAAGTGTGTTGTGCCTTTAAGCAAGAAATGCTATAGGACCCCTATTGAGTTTCAGCCTCATCTGCTGTTCAGGGTGTACAAGCTTCCTAAGCTATTTGCAACGTTACATTGCAAGCAAAAGGAAAGAAAGTCCTGACCAATAATTTATCCTTGTGCCAACAGTCACTTAAAAAAAAATTCCGGTCATTATCTCATTGCTTGATTGATGGGATCTTGCTGCGCACCAGATTTAAGGCTCCCCAGATTTCTTTGAAAGCTCTTGGAAGAGAGTGTGCTAACAGAACCTTTGGGACGTTGTATTACAGGAGGCAGATTAGACTTGACAAATGGGAGCACCAACTAATGCAGCGAGTTGCATTTAAACAGTGGATTCCAAGGTAACGCAGGCAAACAACATTTGACACCAAGCCACACGAGGAGATGCTAGGACAGGTAACCAGAAGTTGGATTGAGAACATGGGGTTGCTTCAGGGAGAAAGAGAGAGAGAGAGAGACAGAGACCAGGAGAGGGATGACATGGAGAGAACAAGGGGTTGAGGGACAGAATTCCACAATTTAGGAAGCAAGCTGCTTAACAAAGAGCCACCAATGATAGAGCCATTAAAATCAGGAATGCGCAAGAGCACAGAACTCTTGAGGGTTCTTGAGCTGAGATGGGGGGGCGGGAATTGAAAGCATTTCTAACAAAGTTTGAGAATTTTACCATCCAGCTGTTGTCAGACTGGGAGTCAATATGGATGGTTAGAGCTTTTTTCCCAACTTCAGTTTTCTCCCTTCTGTGGGATGACTGAAAGAGATAGGAGTAGAAGGAGGCCATTCAGCCCATCCAATCTGGTCTATAATTCAATGAGATCATGGTTGATCTAATAGTCTTCAACTCCACTTTCTTGTCATTTCCCCATAACCCTCCATTCCCCTTAATCCAAGTCAGCCTTGAATATACTCAATGACCCAGCCCCTAAATTCCTCTGCAGTAAAGAATTCCACAGATTCACTACCCTCTGAGTGAAGAAATTCCTCCACATCTCTGTCTTGGTTGGCACAGTGGCTCAGTGGTTAGTACTACTGCCTCACAGTACCAGGGACCTGGGTTCGATTCCAGTCTCGGGCGACTGTCTGTGTGGAGTTTGCACATTCTCCCCGTGTTTGCGTGGGTTTCCTCCAGGTGCTCTGGTTTCCTCCCACAATCCAAAAATGTGCAGCTTATGTGGATTGACCATGTAAATAAAATGTGCAGGCTAGGTAGGTCAGCCATGGGAAATGAGGGGTTATAGGGACAGGGTGGTGGGGTCTCAGTGGGATGCTCTTCAGAGAGTCAGTGTGGACTTGACGGCTGAATGGCCTGTTTGCACACTCTAGGGATTCTGTGATAACTTATTCTGAGATTATACCCTCTCTGGTTGTAGACTCGAGGGGAAACAACAGTACAGCATCAGAATTTTGGAAGTTTCAATAAAGTTGCTTCTCCATTTTCTAAACTCCAACGAGTGCAGGCCCAATGTACTCAACGTCTCCTCACATGAAAACCCTTCCTGACCTCAGATCAGCCGATTGAACCTTCTCTAAACTGCCTCCAACATAGGTCAACCTTCCATTAGATAAGACGCCCAAAACTGTCCACAGTATACCAGCTGTGCTCTGACAAATGCCTTGTACAGTTTTAGCAAAACCTCCCTATTGTTATACTCCATTCCCTTTGAAATAAAGGGCAGCGTTATGTTTGGCTTCCCTACTACCCGCTGAAACTCGGATGCTAACTTTTTATGATTTATGCATGAGGACTCCCGAATCTCTCTGTGTTGCAGCTTTCTGTGGTCTTTCTCCATTTAATTAATATTCAACTTTTTTATCCTTGAAGCCAAAGCATAACCTTGTCTTTTTCCACACTGTATTCCATCTGTCAAGTTTCTGCCCACTCACTTAACCCATCTATATCCCTGTGGGGTTAAATTGTACGTGTTTTGGCTAAGACTGAGTTGTGTTGAGTTATTTGGAGGTATTTCTTACTATATCATACCAAACGTGCTTCATTAACAAAATAAAAACTGAAAGAACTGCAGATGCTGTAAATCAGGAACAAAAACAGAAGTTGCTAGAGAAGCTCAGCAGGTCTGGCCGCATCTGTGAAGGAAAGGATAGAGTTAATGTATCAGGTCCGGTGACCCTTCCTCAGAACTGGGTACTGATCCTTTTGAACAGTGAAAGGACCCGCATTTGCATGGCCTACTTGTTAGTTCTGAGGAAGGGTCACCAGACCTGAAATGTTAACTCTGTTTTTTCTTTCACAGATGCTGCCAGACCTGCTGAGCTTTTCCAGCAACTTTGTTTTTGTTCTGCTCCATTAACAATCTATTTTGCCCATATGGCATCCACCACAACCAATTCTGATCCCATTTACACATGCGCCATTCCCAGAACAACTTGCCACTTGGTGGGACATCTGGGAATTTGTCAGTATCTCTGCTCTGCCAGTACCCCACCTTGATCCTTGCTGATATCCACACAGACAGTTGCCTGAGGGTGGAATTGAACCCGAGTCTCTGGCGCCGTGAGGCAGCAGTGCTAACCACTGAACCACCATGATAGTGCTAAATTGGCCACTGTTATAGCAGCCTTTTATTGAATTCAAATTGCACTTTCTGCCCGAGTGGGATTTGAACCCTTGCCTGTAGAGCTCTAACCTGGGAAGGCTACTGGATTAGGAAACTAGTACCTTCACCACAACATCATTGCCTCCCTGCTCTGCTCCCCTCACCACAGATGCTGTCAGACCTGCTGAGTTTCTCCAGCAATTTCTGTTTGCATTGCATTCAGCCTCTCCAGTACCCACCTCACCTCCTGTTGGGTGGCAACAGAACTGCATGGCCTTAGCTTGCATCTCGTCTGCGTGGGTTTCCTCAGGGTGCTCCAGTTTCCTCCCACAGTCCAAAGATGTGCAGGTTAGGTGGATTGGCCATGCTAAATTACCCCATAGGGATGTGTAGATTAGGTGGGTTGTAGGGGGATGGGCCTGGGTGGGATGCTCTGAGGTTCGGTGTGGACTTGTTGGGCCAAAGGGCCTGTTTCCACACTGTAGGGATTCTATGATCTCTGTGTGCCTGACCCACAGATGAGCGTGAGCGTGAGAGGCTGGCATGGAGAGGAGAAAGGTGAAAGGTTAGGGCAGAGCAGAAAGGAAAGGGTCAGGAGGGGAGGAGGCAGAAGGGGAAGGTGAACAGGGTGAGAAAGGTTAGAAAGGAGGAGGTACAGAATGAGGGAGATAGAAATGCAAGGGAGAGGAAACAAAGTGAGAAGTACAGAGAGATGAAAAGACAAAATGGAAGAACACAAAGGGACAGAAAGCAAATAAATGGGTGAGAAAAGAGAGGGAGAAAAGGAATAGAGAAACAAGCACAGAAAATGCTGGAGAAACTCACAGGTTTAGGAGCATCTGTGGAGAGAAACAGAGTTAACGTTTCGAGTCCAGTATGACTCTTAAATAAAAACCGAAAGAACTGCGGATGCTGTAAATCAGGAACAAAAACAGAAGTTGCGGGAAAAGCTCAGCAGGTCTGGCAGCATCCGTGAAGGAAAAAACAGAGTTAACGTTTTGGGTCCGGTTCTGAGGAAGGGTCACCGGACCCGGAACGTTAACTCTGTTTTTTCCTTCACAGATGCTGCCAGACCTGCTGAGCTTTTTCAGCAACTTTGTTTTTGTTCCAGTATGACTCTTCTTCAGAACTGAAAGGGGTTGGAAAATATTTTAAAATATTTTACACAGAGGACAAGCAAGGCCTCCTGTGTGTAGAGTCCCAGTACAAAAGATAAAGGGTGACACGGTGGATCAGTGGTTAGCACTGCTGCCTCACAGCACCAGGGACCCGGGTTCAATTCCACCCTCGGGCGACTGTCTGTGTGGAATTTGTACATTCTCCCCGTGTCTGTGCGGGTTTGCTCTGGGTGCTCTGGTTTCCTCCCACAGTCCAAAGATGTGTAGGTTAGGGTGGATTGGCCATGCTAAATTACCCATAGTGTCCAGGGGTATGTAGATTAGGTGGATGGCTCTGGGTGGGATGCTCTGGGAGTCAGTGTGGACTTGTTGGGCTGAAGGGCCTGTTTCCACACTGTAGGGATTATTAATGGTGGCAACAGAGATGCAGAATGGGGGTTAAACAAGGCATAAGAGATAGTAGGAACCGCAGATGCTGGAAAATCTGAGATAACAAGGTGTAGAACTGGCTGAATGCAGCATCAGAGGAGCAGGAAGGCTGAGTTTTGGGCCTTGACCCTTCTTCTTTCTGAAGAAGGGTCCAGGCCTGAAACGTCAGCCTTCCTGCTCCTCTGATGCTGCTTGGCCTGCTGTGTTCATCCAGCTCTACACCTTGTTATCTCATAAAAGATAGAAATTGGCCAGGGAGGAGAAATGCGAGTTGGCCCTTTTAATTCTATCGGGAAAATAATAACCTGAGGACGAAACTGATTTTTTTGTCTAGAATGTTCTCAAATCACATTAGCTGTCTGTTGGTGTCTTGTTAATGGAGAACGAGAGTGTAGATTAATCAACCGTTCTAAGGGGCGATGCAGGGGAGAGTGCAAAGCTGCAGGTAAGTGGGGGCGAAGAGGCTGTGCCTTACAACTCGCTCGCCGTGGAACCTGCCAGGGACAGTTTGTATAATTTATAACATTGACAGCTCTGGCTGTAAGGGAATCTGTCAGCACAGTCCGATGCTTCCTGCTTCTTAGGAGATGGTGTGAGATAGGTTTTCGCTGCTTTAGCTGGGGTGACATCAGTGCAGAGTTTATCAGTGATAAGTCTTTGTAAAAAGGCAGAGGGCTCCCTTCAGCCAGACAGCCCTGATTTGATATTGACTGACAGCTCTGCATCGGGGGGAAAGAGATCCAAATATTTGCACCGAGGAATTTTGAATACATTAAAGCCCGAGGACAAGGAGTGACATTTCACCAGGTTACACAATAGAAAAGACATCTTGTCTCATCTCCAATTATTTTGTGCAGTTCAAGTTCCTGCTGAAGTGCTTGTTGTTCATAGAGGAGCGATCTGCATTCCTATAGTGCCTCTCACCACCTCAGGCACTCAGCGGCCAGTGGGATACTTTACCAAGTGGCTAGTGTCCCCTACCTCTGAACCAGGAGGCCTGGGCACAAGCCCCGGAGCTGTACAATAACATCTGTGATAGGGGTTGATTTAAAAATATCTAGTCTGCTCTGCAATGCAAGGGAAAGCAGCAATCAATTTGCACACATCGAACATCTTGTCGTTAAGACGGCAGTGGAGAAGCAGCGCAGAGTGTGGGCTCTGGTTCAGAGCTCGTCTGCTCGGTCTGATTTTGCCTTTCGTTTCTTCGTTCACAGTTCGTTTCTTTCTTACTGCGTCCAGTTCCGCTTGCCCAGTTATAGGAAGGATATTATTAAACTGGAGGGGGTTCAGAAGAGATTTACCAGGGGGACTGGTGGTTTTGAGATATAAGGAGAGGCTGGGTCATTTTTCACTGGAGCGTAGGAGGTTGAGGGGTGATCACACATAGAGGGGCATAGATAAAGTGAAGAGCAAACATGTCTTCCCTCGAGTGGGGAATTTCAAAACTAGGGATCATAGTTTTGAGGTGAGAGGGGAAAGATTTAAAAGGGACCTGAGGGGCAACATTCTCACGCAAAGGGTCGTGCGTGTGTGGAATGAGAGGAAGTTGTAGAGGCAGGTACAGATACAAAGCTTAAAAGACATTTGGATAAGTACATGAATAGAAAAGGTTTGGAGGGCTATGGGCCCGGCGGAGAAAAGTGGGACTAGTTTAGTTTGGGAATATGGTCGACGTGGACTGAAGGATCTGTTTCCTTGCTGTATAACTCCATGACTCTATCAGTGCAATTCTGATCCTTTTTTTCAGTGACTGGGGGCTGAGAGATAGATAGTGGCCAGGACAACTGCTCCTCTTCAAAACAGTACAATGGGTGCTCTTACACAGCCCTGGGAGAACAAGGTGGACCCTCTTTTTAATATCTGATAGGTGGCACCTCTGGCAATGTAGCTCTCCCTCAGCGCTGCTGCAGTAGTGTCACAACTGAGAGGAGGTTAGCATTTTGGTTAGAACCCTTCATTAGAAATGCAAAGCTCTCAATTTTAATGTGTAGCATATTTTGGAGACGTGGGAAGGATGTTTTGTCTGGGGGGTGGGATGAAAACAAAGAGGTGTCAGCTCTAAACGAGGAGACACTTTTAAAACTACGAGTCAGCGTTTTAGGACACAGAGAAGGAGAATTTTTTTTTCTCTTTCAGATGGTTGTATGACTTTGAAACTTAGAGCCATAGAGCTGTACAGCACGGAAACAGATCCTTCGGTACAACTCGTCCGTGCCGACCACATATCCCAAATTAATCTAGTTCCATTTGCCAGCATTTGGCCCATATCCCTCTAAACCCTTCCTATTCATGTACCCATCCAGATGCCTTTTAAATGTTGTAATTGTACGAGCCTCCACCACTTCCTCTGGCAGCTCATTCCATACACGCACCACCCTCTGCGTGAAAAAGTTGCCCCTTAGGTCCCTTTTAAGTCTTTCCCCTCTCACCTTAAACCTATGCTCTCTAATTTTGGACTCCCCTTCTCAGGGGAAAAGACCTTGGCAATTTACCCTATCCATACCCCTCATGATTTTATAAACCTCTATAAGGTCGCCCCTCAGCCTCTGATGCCCCAGGGAAAATAGCACCAGCCTATTCAGACTCTCCCTGTAGCTCAAACCCTCCAAACCTGGCAACATCCTTGTAAATATTTTCTGAACTCTTTCAAGTTACACAGTATAGCAGGGAGACCAGAATTTTTTTCTCTCTGTCAGAGAGGTTTGAGACTTTGAACTTTGCTGCCTCAGAAGGTGGTGGAGGAGGGGGATCTTTGAATATTTTTCAGGGCAGAGGTAGATTAATTTGTTGTGTATTCAGTTAGTTGTGTGTTGCCCCTTTAAGAGAGTGGGTCAGGGGACCCAGACTGGGAGCAAGGGGAGGCAGTCTAAAACTGACTGTGGAGTGGAGAGGTCCCACTAGAACCATAAACATAATAAGATTCTTAAATCAAAACTGAGAACACTGGAGAAACTCAGCAGACCTATAGAAAGGATATTATTAAACTAGAAAGAGTGCAGAAAAGATTTACTAGGATGCTCCCTGGACTGGAAGGTCTGAGTTATAAGGAGAGGTTGGATAGGCTGGGACGTTTTTTGCCCTGGAGCTTAGGAAACTGAGGGGTGACCTTCTAGAGGTTTATAAAATCGTGAGAGGTATAGATAAGGAAGGAGCAAATTACTGCAGATGCTGGAATCTGTGCTGAAAACAAGAAATGCTGCAGATCATTGCAGGTCAGGCAGCGTCCATGGGGAGAGAGAGCAAGCTAATGTTTCGAGTCGAAATGACTCTTCATCAGAGCTGATGTGAAGTGTGGAGGGGGCAGCATTTATGTTATAGTTAGGAAGCGTGTGGTGTGTGGAGCACTGGGGGAGAAAGGATATTGACAGTTCAGATTAAGTGATAGCCAACTGGGGACCTGGGTTCAAATCCTGCCACAGCAGTTGGTGGAATTTGAATTCAATAAAATATCTAAAATTAAGAATCTAATGATGACCAAGAATTCATTGTCGATTGTCAAAAAAACCCATCTGGTTCACTGATGCTCTTTAGGGAAGGAAGCTGCCATCCTTACCTGGACTGGCCTACATGTGACTCCAAACCCACAGCAATGTGGTTGACTCTCAACTGCCCTCTGGGCAATTAGGGATGGGCAATAAATGCTGCCTGGTCAGCGATGCCCTCATCCTGTGAATGAATAAAAAAAGTTTCCCTGTGGTAGGGGAGTCTAAAACTAGAGGGCATAGGTTTAAAGTGAGAAGGGAGAGATACAAAATGGTCCAGAGGGCAATTTTTTCCATGCAGAGGGTGATGAGTGCCTAGAACAGGCTGCCAGGGGTAGTAGTAGAAGCGAGTACAATATAAGAAACATTTAGATGGGTCCGTGGATGGGATAGGTTTAAATGTGAAAACATTGTGGCATGGGCAAGTTGGGCCGAAGGGCCTGTTTCCGTGCAGTAGACCTCCATAACTCTATCTAGCAGCATCTCCAGAGAGAGAAAAGCAGAGTTAACATTTCGTCAGAACTGAAAATAGCTGGGAAATGGTGATAGTTACACTGATGGTGGTATGGCCTGGGGGAACCGAATAGAGTACATAGAGGCAGAGCCCACAGAGAGAGAGAGAGAGAGAGAGAGAAAGGGATAGGCAAACAAAGAGATTGCTGATGATAAGCTGAGAGATAGATAAATGTGGACAAATTCTTGTTCAGCAGGGGAGTCGAGGGCTATTGGAGGAAGATGGGAATATGGCTAGGTCTGGGTGCCTATATTGGTAGCTGAGTATTCCAAACACCTTTATGGAGATAATACTTTAGACTTTAAGGTCTGGATGTTTTCTTACCTTTTGGCTCTTCTAAAATTTTTTTTTTAATTCTGGTTTTGTAACCAAGATGGCAGCAGAGATTGGCAACTTTGTACACTTCTCAGTGCACTCATATATTCCTAAATCTGAGTACACGTGACAATAAAATCGAATTCTACTTCCAATGTGGAATTTGAAACTCAAAAGCTGATCAGCCACAATCTTAAATAGAAAACCGAAAGAACTGCGGATGCCGTAAATCAGAAACACAAATAGAAATTGCTGGAAAATCTCAGCAGGCCCGGCAGCATTCTGTGGAGATCAGTTACCTCTGATTTCTCTCCACAGATGCTGGCAGACCTGCTGGAGATTTTCCAGATGCTCCTGCTCCTGTTTGATTGAGGGTGGAGCGGGGGGGAGAAATGTACTGCTCTGTCTGAACTCCTGCGACTTCTGATCGATTATAATTGCAGGGGAGGTGATGGCCTAGTGGTATTATTGCTGGACTGTTAATGCATAGACCCAGATAATATTCTGGGGACCTGGGAATGAATCCTGCCTTGGCAGATGGTGGAATTTGAATTCAATAAGAATTAAGAGTCTAATGATGACTGTGAATCCATTGTCGATTGTTGGAAAAACCCATCTGGTTCACTAATGTCCTTTAGGGAAGGAAATCTGCCATCCTTACCTGATCTGGCCTACGTGTGACTCCAGACCCACAACAATGTGGCTGACTCTTAACTGCCCTCTGGGCAATTAGAGATGGGCAATAAATGCTGCCTGGCCAGAGACACCCTTGTCCCATGAATGAATAAATGAAAAAAAATTTGCAAATTCGCAAGAGACCAGAATTGGAGAAATGTTGGTATGTCCGAGGGCTCGAGGGGTTTTCAGAGACAAATTGGAAACACGGATGACTGTTTGAAAGTCATGTTACTGTTTGATTGAGAGCCAATGTATGTCAGCAAGCACTGGAGTGATCAGAGGTGAGGATTAGCATGCAGCTTCTCCAATCTCTGTGCCTAAATGAAGTGATGTGACTTTCTCTGAAACCTCTCACTGGAAAAATAGCGTGTTACCTAAACTCGTCTGAGCAATGCATTGATGAGAAACCATGAGCAAGGGAATGGGAGAAATGCATGAGAGTAACAGCACTGTGTGCTTATGAAAGCTACCACCCTCAGATTTTTAATTTAACCTATTTGAACATAGAGTCATAGAATCATACAGCGTGGAAACAGACCCTTGTGTGCGTCGGTTTCCTCCGGGTGCTCCGGTTTCCTCCCACAGTCCAAAGATGTGCAGGTTAAGGTGGATTGGCCATGCTAAATTGCCCATAGTGTGCAGGGATGTGTAGATTAGGTGGGTTATAAGGGGATGGGTCTGGGTGGGATGCTGTGAGGGGCAGCGTGGACTTGTTGGGCCAAAGGGTCTGTTTCCACGCTGTAGGGATTCTATGATACAAAAACAAAGTTACTGGAAAAGCTCAGCAGATCTGGCAGCATCCGTGAAGGGGAAAACAGAGTTAATGTTTTGGGTCTGGTGACCCGAGGGAAGGGTCACCGGACCCGAAACGTTAACTCTGTTTTCTCCTTCACAGATGCTGCCAGATCTGCTGAGCTTTTCCAGCAACTTTGTTTTTGTTCCTGATTTACAGCATCCGCAGTTCTTTCAGTTCTTATTTAGAGATTCTACGATGTTTGTTCGGTCCAACCCATGCGTGCCGACCATGTTTCCAACTAAACTAGTCCCATTTGCCTGAATTTGGCCCATATCCCTCTAAACCTTTCCTATTCATGTACCTGTCCAAATGTCTTTTAAATGCTGTGACTGTACCTGCGCCTATGTCAGTTGTCACAAAATCCCATCTGGTTCATTAATGCCCTTTAGGGAGAGAAATATTGTAATTGTACCAGCCTCCATCACTTTCGCTGGCAGTTCATTCCACACATGGACCACCCTCTGTGTGAAAAAGTTGCCCCTCAGGTCCCTTTTAAATCTTTCTCCTCTCACCTTTAAATTATGCCCTCTAGTTTTGAACTCCCCTACCCCAGGGAAAAGACCTTTGCTTTTCACATTGTCTATGTTGTAAGAAATCAGAGCAAGAGTAAGCCATTCGATCCCTCGAGCCTGCTGCACCATTCAAACTTGGCTGATCCAACATTCCTCACAATCACTTTCCTGTCCTTTCCAATAGCTAGGTCAGCGGATTTTTCTAAAAGGGCAGCTCAGACCCACATTACTATGTGCCTGGAGTTATGTGTAGGCCCAGATTGGGTAAAAATAACAGATTTCTTTCCCTAAAGGGCATTAATGAACCAGATGGGATTTTGTGACAACTGACATAGGCGCAGGTACAGTTACAATATGTAAAAGACATTTGGACAGGTACATGAATGGGAAAGGTTTGGAGGGATATGGGCCAAACACAGGCGAGTGGGACTAGTTTAGTTTAGGAAACCTGGTCAGTATGGACGAGTTGGGCTGAAGAGTCTGTTTCCATGCTGTATGACTCTATGATTCTCCGACCGATCAAGAAACTATCTCAGCCTTAAATATATACAAGGACTGTGCCACCACAGCTTTCTATGGCAAGACTCACAACCCTCTGAGAGAAGAAATTCCTCATCATCTCAGTCTCAAATTGGCGCCCCTTTATTCTGAGGCTATGCCCTCTGGTCCTAGACTCTCTCATGAGGGAAAACGTCCTTTCAGCATTTACCCCATCCAGCCTCTTAAGAATCCTATATGAGATCACCTCTCAGTCTTCTAAATTCCAGAGAGTAGAGTCCCAACTTGGTTAACCTTTTGCTCATGATATACCTTCACGGTCATCGCAACCAGAGGTGGGACTTGATTCTGGGCCTGCTAGTTCAGAGGGCGGCACGGTGGCTCAGTGGTTAGCACTGCTGCCTCACAGCGCCAAGGACCGGGCTTCAATTCCACCCTCAGGTGACTGTCTGTGTGGAGTTGGCACATTCTCCCCCTGTGTCTGCATGGGTTTGCTCTGGTTTCCTCCCACAGTCCAAAGTTGTGCAGGCTAGGGTGGATTGGCCATGCTAAATTATCCCACAGTGTTCAGAGATGTGTAGATTAGGTGGGTTATAGGCGGATGGGTCTGGGTGGGATGCTCTGAGGGTTGGTGTGGACCTGTTTCCACACTGTAGGGGTTCTATGAGTCCTTTAGTCACCATTCTTCGTAATAAGCAATGAGCTTCTGTTTTATTTTATTGCCTGCAACTAGATTGAACAACAGGAGTGACAGACAAAATTCAACTTTATGCTTTCACACCTGGCCAGCCATTGGTAGGTCAGGGTGGCTCCTTACAGATTTATGTGTTGTAGTTTTATCAGGCAGGAAACCATTTATCAAACATTCTCTGCTGTCCTGAAGATGCTGATTCATGTTGGGATATTGGTTTCATCGGTTATCAGTTTCTCCCCAGTCCTTTGGCCGTGGCAGGTCATTCGGTAGCTCAATGGGTTGGCTCTGTTTTCCTCACCTCTCCAATTGCCTCTGCCCCACCAATTATCCCCTACCCCTGCAATCCTCCCTTTCCTCTCCAATCCCCTACCCCCTCCAATCCT
>NC_063370.1:7400313-7403450 GCF_021869965.1 Rhincodon typus
ACCCCCTCCAATCCTCTCTAACTCCTGCAATCCTCCCTACCCCCTGCAATCCTCCCTATCCTCTCCAATCCCCTACCCCCTCTACTCCTCTCTAACTCCTGCAATCCTCCCTATTATCTCCAATCCCCTACCCCTCCAATCCTCTCTAACTCCTGCAATTCTCCCTACCCCCTGCAATCTTCCCTGTCCTCTCCAATCCCCTCCAATCCTCTCTAACCCCTGCAAACCTTCCTTCCCCTGCAATCTTCTCTATCCTTTCCAACCCCCTAGCCCCCTCCAAACCTGCATCCCCTCCAATCCCCTGTTCCCTCCAATGTGGCTACCCCCAATCCTTCCTATCCCCACCAATTCCCCAACCCCCTTTAATCCTCCACACCCTTTCGAATCCTCCCCAGCCCCTCCAATTCTGCCCACTCCTTCCAATCCTCTCTACCCCCTGCAGCCCCTTAGCCCTTCAATCTCCCAAACTCCTTCCCTACCCCCCCAGTCCAACAATCTTTATCCCTCACTGGGCAGGAGCTGGGAGTGTGAGCTGATATGGGCTAATGCCAGGTCTACAGGGGTGGAATGCTGGTGATGACTCAACGATGTTCTCTTACCAAAGGATCCCCCAGATCTCCTTGCCCCAGAACCCAACGTGGCCGGGAAATGGGGACGTCATACAGTTACAGAGGTCTGTGGCACAGCAAATGGCCCTTCAGCCCATCGAGTCAATACCAGTTCAGAAACAACCACCGCAACATTCTAATGCATTCCCCAGCACTCGGCCCATCTGGATTGTGGGAGAAAGAGACAGGGAGGAACACACCCAGATCGGGGAAGGAGAATGGTTCCAGAATGTGAGGTCCCTCTCGTGACCCTGGGCAGCTACCTCCAACCAACTTCAATGACGGCAGAGAATGAAGTTAACCGTTATTTGGCAATGGCTAAGCCGAGCCAAGAGCGGTGTTAATCTCCTTCTGGATTTAAATCAAAGACGACTCCACCCCTCAATAGCTGCATACTCTAAATGACTCTCCTGTTCTGCATCTCGAACGAGGGATAAGGCAAACAAGAGAGAGCTGTCTCGAAGATTGATGTACAAGCATTTAGGCAGCTGAGCCAAATACCTGCACAAGTCAGTGTGCAGGATGAAGGTGTTGCTGGGCTAGAATATGCAACTCCTCGCTGGTTGAGCAAAGTATATCTGTTACAGTTGGCACAGCTTGTGGGAAAGAATAACAGCAAAATAGACTATTGTTTAAATGTGAAACATTACTGTGCAGAGTGACCTGGGTGTCCTTGTGGATGAATCACAAAACATTGGTTTGCAGATGCAGCAGATAATTAAGAAGACAAATGGAATTTTGTCTGTCATTGCTAGAGGGATGGAGTTTAAAAACAGGGAGGCTATGCTGCAGCTGTATAGGGTCCTGGTGAGGCCACACCTGGAGTACTATGTGCAGTTTTGGTCTCCTTACTTGAGAAAGGATGTACTAGCACTGGAGGGGGTGCAGAGGAGATTCACTCGGTTGATTCCAGAGTTGAGAGGTTTGGCTTATGAGGAGAGATTGAGTAGACTGGGCCTGCACTCACTGGAATTTAGAAGAATGATGGGGGACCATATAGAAACATATCAAATTATGAAGGGAATAGATAAGATAGAAGCAGGGAGGTTGTTTCCACTGGTGGGTGAAACTAGAAGTAGGGGGCATAGCCTCAAAATAAAGGGGGAGCAGACTTAGGACTGAGCTGAGGAGGAACTTCTTCACCCAAAGGGTTGTGAATCTGTGGAATTCCCTGCCCAGTGAAGCAGTTGAGGCTCCCTTGCTGAATGTTTTTAAGATAGATTTTTGAACAGTAAAGGAGTTAAGGGTGATGGTGAGCGGGTGGGTAGATGTAGCTGAGTCCACGAAAAGATGAGCCATGATGGTGGAGCAGGCTTGGCCTACTCCTGCGCCTGTTTCTTATGTCGAACCACGGGAGGGAAAAAAGAACTCTGGGCTAGAAATTGAAACCTTTCGCTTCGGAGTTTGCTGAAACCCTGTCATGTTGCAACACCTCGGCCAACCTTGCCAATCATTCGCTCGCACCGTCTGCCAACCACAGAGCTGCGGGGAGCTGGCCACTGCTGGAGTCGGAAGGACGTGACAGCCCCCTCCGCAGCCTGGAGGCTCAGGCATGGAATTCCAGGCAGTCAGTGAGAAAAATGAGCCAAGGTTCCTGTTCCTGATGTCAGTCAAGTGGCTTGCTCTTTAAGAGTTGTGCATCCGAGCCAGTGTGTGTGGGATTAAGCTTTATGAGAGAGTTTGCCGTGATGAACAGTGCTCCCTCTAAGAGTTCGCACTTGCATTAACTTGAGGTTCTGGGAGCCATTACCACATATGGAATTGGGAGAAGCAACAATCAGAGGGAAGGTCAGCAATGAGGAATTTTAGTTACATAGACAGCAGCTAGCGCTGTTCTTGGAAAGGAGAAGGCTGAGAGATTTGTTCAAGGATGCTGTAACTCATGAGGGCAGATGGGAGAAACTGCTCTCATTGATGGTAGGGTAGAGGACCCAAGGACAGAAACTCGAGCTGATCGGCAAAAAGAAGGAACAGTGACCCAAGGAAACGCTTTCCCACGTGGGACCTGGACTGTCTGAGAGTGTGTTGGGGACAGGTTCAGGCGAGGCTTTCCAGAGGGAATTGGATCATTACTTGCAAGGTATGGGATGGGTGGTGTGTTACGCAGTGGCTCCTTGGGTAGTACTGCTGCCTCACCGTGTGAGAGACCTGGGTTTGATTCCCACCCTCAGGCGACTGCCTGTGTGGAGTTTGCACATTCTCCTTGTGTCTGCGTGGGTTTCTTCCAGGTGCTCCAGTTTCCTCCCTCAGTCCAAAGGTGTGCGGGTTAGGTTGGATTGGATGTGCTAAATTGAGTCCTGAGGAAGGGCCACTGTACCTGAAATGTTTAACTCTGATTCTGCTGCCAGACCTGCTGAGTTTTTCCAACTGTTTCTGATTTACAACATCCACAGTTTTTTTTTAACTAAATTGCCCCATAATATCCAGGGATGTGCAGGCTAGGTAGGTTAGCCATGGTAAATTGTGTGTAGTGTGCTGTTTAGGTGGATTAGCCATGGTAAATTGTCTGTAGTGTGTTGGTTAGGTGGA
>NC_063370.1:7403460-7416105 GCF_021869965.1 Rhincodon typus
GGTGGATTAGCCATGGTAAATTGTCTGTAGTGTGTTGGTTAGGTGGACCAGCCATGGTAACTTGTCTGGAGTGTGTTGGTTAGGTGGACCAGCCATGGTAACTTGTCTGGAGTGTGTTGGTTAGGTGGACCAGCCATGGTAAATTGTCTGGACTGTGTTAGTTAGGTGGACCAGCCATGGTAAATTGTCTGGAGTGTGTTGGTTAGGTGGATAGCCACGGGAAATACAGGACTATGGGGATAGTGTGGGGCTGGGTGTAATACTCCTCAGAGGCTTGGTACAGACATGATGGGACAAATGGCCTCTGACGGCACCATAGGGATCCTATGATATAGGGAGGGTGGCACTGGGTGAATTATTCCCTTGGAGAGCCAGTATAGACATGAAGGACCAAATGGCCACCTTTTGCACTGTCACCATTCTATAATGAGGCAGGGGAGATGAGTGAGAGTCAGAGATTGAGGATCTGTGTGTAAGAGTGACTGTGTGCCTTACAGTGGGTGCATCAGTGAGCACAGGGCGGTTTAGAGTGCGAGAGAGAGAGAGAGATTGCATGTGAATCTCACTGCTTTTGGCACGGCTCACACAGGCTACATGCCAGCGACCATGACATCTTGTCATTCACACCTCATGAAAGGCAAACGTTAGAGGTTGGGTGGGGAGGGGGAAGGTTAAAAAATATATAATTGCTGAAAGCCAATCTGGACAGAGATGTGTCACCGGATCGATATGTTACTGAGATTCCCTCCGGTTTGAGTAGCAGAGGGCAAGATAGAGTTGCAATAAAACTATTGATGTGTAAGCTGCCACTTACTGACTATTGCCTGGGTGTTGAGCAATCCTTTATCTGCCTCTTATCTATCCCAGCTTCCCCATTTTCTCTTGAATTAATAATAATTGTTGTATTGCCGGTTTCCTGTAAATCCTGACAAATGAAAGCAGTGTGTGGGCTCTGTAATACAACACCCGCACCCTTGAAGTTCAAACACAACCACACTCTTCCAGTTCCTAATGAGCAACATCGGCTTTTCTCCACTTACTGAGGTGAGACAAAGTCACTGTTGTAATAGGCTTCCAACAGAACCTCTCGGGCACAGCACTCTCGAGCCTAACTCTCTGCATTTAAAACAAAACTTAATTCTCCCTTCCCGTTCTTTTTTTCAACCAATTATTTTATAATCTGTGTTCCCCTGTTTACTGACCCCCTAAGCGAGCAGTGAAGGCTGGGGGGGTGGTCATTGAATATATTCAGGGCAGAGTTACAGTTTTCCTTTTGATTGTGGGAGAGCAGGCAGCAAGCTTGGAGTTGAAGTCACAGTTTGGGCCATATTGGATCAAGCAATGGCCTAGTGGTATTATCACTGGGCTATTTATCCAGAGACCCAGGTAATGTCCTGGGTACCCAGGTTCGGCTCCTACCTCAGCAGATGGTGGAACTTGAATTGAATAGAAATGTGGAGTTAAGAGTCCAGGAATTGATTGTTGGGGGCAGGGGGGAAAATAACCTATCTGGTTCACTAATACCCTTAATGGTGTTATCTGCTCTGGTCTACATGTGACTCCAGAACCACAGCAATGTGGTTGACTCTTAACTGCCCTCGGAGATGGGCAATAAATGTTGGCACTGGCCAGCAATGCCCACATCATGTGAATGAATAATGAACTCAATGGCAGAGCAGGATTGATGGCCTACTTCTCATGATCAGAGGATTGTCACAGCAAATCCAGACTGGCACCTGGAAACGTGCCGCTGCTTGTGGGAGAAATGGTAATCATCTCTCTAATTATTTTGTTACAGCTCCCCTCATCATTATTTATTATCAATTGTTTTATTATTAGTCATTCATTGTGTATGTGTGTGTCACTGGCTCGGCCTCATTTATTGCCCATCCTTAATGGGCCTGAGGGCAGTTAAGAATCATTGGCTGTGGGTCAGAAATCACATAGGACAGCAGAAATCCTTCCCCAAACGGCATTAGTGAACCAGATGGGTTTTCCAACAAGTCATCGTTAGACTCTTAATTCCAGATTTTTATTGAATTCAAACTCCACCACAGCAGGATTCGAACGCATGTTACCCACCCCGCCACCCAAATATGAAGTTACGAGGCCTGTGATATGACTACAATACCACCATTGCTGGGATTTGAACCCAGGTCTGCAGAACATTACCTGGGCCCATGGACTAACAGCCCAATGATAATGGCACTAGGCCTTCACCTCCCCTTGATCCAAGAAGACGCTTCAACTCCAAACTTGCTGCTTATGAATATGGGCCTCTGGATTAAGAGTCTAGCACTGATAACGCTAGGCCATCTTGTTTCCCATTGTGTTGTGACCTCCCCTGTTCAAAGGAGAACAATCCAGTTTCTCGTTTTCTGGTAATATTTTGGTCAACCTATATTGTGCACTCTTAGTGTCTTGCTTTAAGGAAGGATGTATATATATCAGAAACAGAGAGTAGATTTCCCAGACTCATAGCTGGAATGGGTGCACTGTCTTAGAGACAAGGCTAGGCTTGCACTCACTGGGGGCTTAGAAAAGTAAGAGGTGATTTGATTAAAACATACAAGACCCTTAGGGCTCTTGACAAGCTGCATGTGGAGAGGATATTTCCTCTTGTAGGAAAATCTAGAATCATAGAATCCCTACAGTGTGGAAGCAGGCCATTCAGTCCATACCAAGCCTCTGGAGAGCATCCCACCCAATCTCTGTAACCCTGAATTTCCTTTAACTAATCCACACATCCCTGGACAAATTTATCATGGCAAATCCACCTAACCTGCACATCTTTGGATTATGGGAGGAAACCCACACAGACCTGAAACTGGAATCAAACCCAGGTCCCTGGTGCTGTGAGGCAGCAGTGCTAACCACTGAGCCAGCCTAGAATTAGGAGTTTGCTGTTTAAAACTAAGCTGTTCTCTGTTTAAGATCGAGTTAAGGAGAATTTATTTTTTTCTCAAGACGCTGATTGCAACATCTTCCTCAAAAAGTGGGAGCAGGGATCTTAAAGATTTTAAGGTTGTGGCAGGTGGATTCATAAGCGAGGGGGTGGAAGGTGTTTGGGCCAGGAGGGTGGGACGATAGCAATGTGGAGTGGTTAGATCAGCCATGACCTTATTGAATGAGAGGTACAGGCTTGAGGCGCTGAATGGCCTATCTCTCATATTCAAAGGCCTTGAAAGCTTTCTGAAAGTGTGGGGCCCATAATACAATATTATAACTGAACAACAAAGGGCTATTACAGAAGATCTAAATTTTTAATAAGTTATTTAGGATATATAATTGGGCAGCACAGTGGTTAGCACTGCTGCCTCACAGCACCAGGGACCTGGGTTCAATTCTACCCTCAGGTGACTGCGTGGAGTTTGCACATTCTCCCCATGTCTGCATGGGCTCCCCCCAGGTGTTCCAGTTTCCTCCTACAGTCCAAAGACACGTAGGTTAGGGTGGATTGGCCGTGCTAAATTGCCCCATAGTGTGTAGGTTAGGTGGATTAGCCATGGCAAATGCAGGGTTACAGGATTGGGTGGGCCAGTGTGGACTCCATGGGCCAAATGGCCTGCTCCCACACCATAGGGATTCTACAATTATGAATAGGGAAATAGGAAATTTTTTTTAAAAAAACAAAGTCTTTGCTGCTGCCTGTCTTCTTTCTTGGATTTTATTGTAATGATGGTTTTCTTTTTATTTAAAACTCCAAGCCCTTCCCTCATCAAAGAAAAAAAAACCTTGTATTTACATAGGAATTTCCACAAATGCTGAAGCACTTTTGGAGTGTGGTCAGCGTTTGAAGGAGGGAAACGGAGGTGGTTTTTGTGCACTGCAAGCTCCCATAGAGAGCCATGCTGGTAACAACAGATTGGGAGACGGATCATCATTCCGTCAGGGACAAATCCCCGTTCTCCTTAGAGATCATGCTCCTCAGACTATGCAGCCTTCCCCCAGCACTGGCATAGTGATAGATTATTTGCTGAGAGTGGGACTCAAACCTTTAATTTTCTGACCAAGAACGCTCTCTGCTGGGCACAGCAGCATCTACTTTGGATTTATTTCAAACCAGAGTCTATTAACACATTTAAAATGGGACAAACAACGCAACTATTATATTGGAACACACCCTTCCCAACACTTGGGGAGGCAATGGCCTAGTGGTATTATTGCTGGACTATTAATCCCAGAGACCCAGATAACGTTCTGGGGATCCGGGTTCAAATCCTGCCACAGCAGATGGTGGAATTTGAATTCAATAAAGATATCTGGAAATAAGAATCTAACGATGATCATAAAACCATTATTGATTGTTCATCTGGTTCACTAATGTCCTTTAGGGAAGGAAGCGGCCATCCTTACCTGGTCTGGGCCTCCATGTGACTCTAGACCCACAGCAATGTCGTTTACTCTAAACTGCCCTCTGGGCAATTAGGGATGGGCAATAAATGTTACCTAGTCAGTGATGCCCTCATTCCATGAATGAATAAAGGAGGGAAAAAAAAACTTTAAAATCAGCCCAAGTGTGGCATAATGCACACTCACAGCTGCACAATTTTTCTCAATTCCAAAAATATACTTTATTCATAAAAAGTCATCAATAAATGGGTACACGGGCTCTGAATCAGTTCTGTGCAGTCATTGCAGAGAGAAAAAGAGACAAACAAAACACTTGGAATTTTGATGTTTCTCAGATATTCGCTAGAGTTGTTAAAAAAAGAGCATTTCTAGTTATGCAAGAAACTATTTTTGTTCATTCAGAGGCAGCAAGAGGGTCATCAACCTGCATAGCCCCTCGTTATGTTTTAGTAGAAAGAGCTCAGACAGTGGTCTTTCCGCACTGCACTTTGGCCACAGCTGCCTCAAGCTTTAGTGCATCCCACAGCACGTAGTCCTGGAGCTTGGAATGTGCCAGTCTGCAACGCTCAGTCAGGGGGCAATTCCTTGCTCTGGAAGACCAACAAGTTTTGGGCAGAGCAAAGAGTGTCTTTCACTGAGTTGATGGCCCTCCAGGCACAGTTGATGTTTGTCTCGGTGTGCATCCCAGGGAACAACAGACCGTAGAGCACAGAGTCCCGTGTCACGGAGTGCTCCGAATAAACCTCGACAAAGCCTGCTGCACAAGATGACGGTTTCAAAAGAAAGACTTTGCTGCCCCCTGGTGTGTAATCATCAAACCCTTCGTTACTCTATTTGCTGAAGGGCCCTTTAGGATGAGGGTTCCAACAGTAGATCAGCAAGTTATACCAAACAGAATAAAAGGACAAACCCAGGCGTGATCCCTGGCCTGTGATAAAACAGCCACTTTCGGCAAATTCACCCCTCAGCCTGGGAGTAGGGGAGTGTGTTTGATAATCGGTCTGGGTTCCATTACACTGTCTCACCACAGCTTCCATCGGAGGGGTGACCTGTGTCCAGGTGCTGGTCCGTTTGGGCCACAACAATCCCGCAGTCACTTGAGTTGAGGAGAAGTAGGCCATTCAGCCCGTCGGGTTTCCTCTGCTGTCGCTTAAGACTGGAGCTGACCAGATTTCAACCTCGCTGTCTACTCTCCCACAACCCTGGACTCTCTCGTCAACCTGAAGAAAACTGTCTAACTCAGCCCTCGCTGCTTGCTTTAGTTGGCAAGGGGCAGTGCATGAGGACAGAATGCCAAAAGACTAAAGACCCTTAGTTCACCCCTCAAGCCTACTCTGCTGTTAAGGCCATGGCTGATCTGAAGAACATAAGGAACAGAAGTAGGAGTAGGCCCCATCTGGCCCCCTTGAGCCTGCTCTGCCATTCAATAAGGTCATGGCTGATCTTTCTCATGGACTCAGCTCCACTTACCCGCCCCCTCACCATAACCCTTAATCCCTTTACTGTTCAAAAATCTATCTTTACCCTAAAATCATTAAATGAGGAAGCCTCAACTGCTTCACTGGGCACAGAATTCCACAACCCTTTGGGTGAAGAAGTTCCTCCTCAGCTCGGTCCTAAACCTGCTGCCCCTTATTTTGAGGCTATGCACCCTTAGTTCTAGTTTCACTCACCAGTGGAACAACCTCCCCGCTTCTATCTTATCTATTCCCTTCATATTTCTATAAGATACCCCCTCGTTCTTCTAAATTCCGATGAGTACAGTACCAGGCTACTCAATCTCCCCGCATAAGCCAAACCTCTCAACTCTGGAATCAACCGAGTGAACCTCTTCTGCACCCCCTCCAGTGCCTGTACATCCTTTCTCAAGGAAGGAGACCAAAACTTTACACAGTACTCCAGGTGTGGCCTCACCAGCACCCTGTACGGCTGCAACGTAACCTCAAAATAACAAGGTGTGGAGCTGGATGAACACAGCAGGCCAGGCAGCATCAGAGGAGCAGGAAAGCTGGCGTTTCGGGTCGGACTGAAGATCGGCAGTTCCTACTATCTCTGCAGCATAACCTCCCTGTTTTTAAACTCCACCCCTCTAGCAATGACAGACAATATTCCATTTGCCGCCTTAGTTACCTGCTGCACCTGGAAACCAATACTGAACTGTACATTTTCACCTACTGTCAATAACATTTCATTCCACATCTCCCTTCCCCTGCTTAAAACAATCACCATCATGAGAAAAAGCACGGTAGGAAAATGTTGGGTGTAAAGTGGTCCCCATTTCAGTCTTAGAGACTCCTTCTATTTCATCTGTATCATCCAAGTACCAAGGGATACATACCCCCTCAGCGTCCACTCAGTCAGCTCCTTCCAAATCTTATGTATCAGTGAAATTTGGATTCAATAAAGAATTTGGAATTAAGGGTCCAGTGGTGAGCACGAAACAATTATCAATTGTCACAAAACCCCATCTGGTTCACTCATGCCCTTTAGGGAGGGAAACTGCCATCCTTTACCTGGGCTGGCCTACATGTGACTCCAGACCCACAGCAATTAGGAATCAACTGCCTCCTGGGCAATTAGAGTTATAGAGTCATTGAGATATACAGCACGGAAACAGACTCAATCCAACCCATCCATGCCAACCAGATATCCTAAATTAATCTAGTCCCATCTGCCAGCATTTGGCCCACATCCCTCTAAATCCTTCCTATTCATGTATCCATCCAGATGCCTTTTAAATGTTGTAATTGTACCAGCCTCCACCACTTCCTCTGGCAGCTTGTTCCATACACGCACCACCCTCTGTGTGAAAAAGTTCCCCCTTAGGTCCCTTCTAGATCTTTCTCCTCTTACCATTAACCTATGCCCCTCTAGTTTTGGACTCCCCCACCCTGGGGGAAAAGACCTAGCCTGTTCACCCTATCCATGCCCCTCATTGTTTTATAAATTTCTATAAGGTCACCCCTCAGCCTCCGACACTCCAGGGAAAATAGCCTCAGCCTATTCTGCCTCTCTGTATAGCTCAAACCCTCCAACCCTGGCAACATCCTTGTAAATCTTTTCTGAACCCTTTCAAGTTTAATAACATCTTTCCTGAAGCAGGGCGGAATAGAATTGAACGCAGTATTCCAAAAGTGGCCTAACCAATGTCCTGTACAGCTGCATCATGACCTATTATGGGATGGGCAATAAATGCTGGCCTAGCCAGAGACGCCCACATCCTGTGAGTGAATTTAAAAATGAATAAATATAAAAGAATAAAGACTCAACTTTTCCTCATGAGACAACTCCTTATCCCAGGAATCAGCAGAGTGAGATTTCTCTGAACAGTCTCCAATGCAAATATAAACTGAGAATTCTTAATGAGTATCAACAAACTGACCAATGGGCCTGATACATAAGATTTGGAAGGAGCTGACTGAGTGGATGCTGAGGGGGTATGTATCCCTTGGTACTTGGATGATACAGATGAAATAGAAGGAGTCTCTAAGACTGAAATGGGGACCACTTTACACCCAACATTTTCCTACCGTGCTTTTTCTCATGATGGTGATTGTTTTAAGCAGGGGAAGGGAGATGTGGAATGAAATGTTATTGACAGTAGGTGAAAATGTACAGTTCAGTATTGGTTTCCAGATGCAGCAGGTAACTAAGGCGGCAAATGGAATATTGTCTGTCATTGCTAGAGGGGTGGAGTTTAAAAACATGGAGTGGGCTGGGGGGGACAGACAGCTTGTTTTTGGGACCCTCTCCTCTACCCTCTTCTGGGGCTAATGGTTTCAGGATATCACTGCTAGTGCTTAAAACGGTTAAGTTGTGAGCAGAGGCCACTCAGCTTGTATTCTGTAGAGTTTAGAGAACTGAGGTTTAACACTGATGTGTAAAAGTATTAAAAGCTTTTGATGCTTTCTAATCCCTTCGGTGGGGGCAAGCTGACCGCAAAGGGGCAAAACTTTAGAATGAAAGCTAGGCTGTTTCGGAATGAAACCAGGACACACATTCTCCACACAAATGGAACAAATAAATAAGGAACTCTCCTGGTCCAAAAGGTTACGCATGCAGGAGTACAACTAAAACCTTCAAGGTGAAGAGTGACTGGTTGTTTTTTGGGTCAAATTATCAAGTGAATTGAAGGTATTGAACTGCTATGATCTCACAAATGACACCAAAATTGGTGGTATAGTGGACAGGGTAGAAGTTTATCTAAGACTACAAAGAGATCATGATTAATTGCTTCAATGGGCTGAGGAGTGGCAGATGGAGTTTAATTTTGATAAATGTGATGTATTGGATTTTGGTAATACAAACAGGACAGGACTTGTACAATTATGGTAGGGCCCTGGGTAGTGTTGTAGAACAAAGAGACCTAGGGGTTCAGTTACATAATTCTTTGAAATTTGCGTCACAGGTAGACAGGGTGGTTCAGAAGGCGTTTAGCACGCTTGCCTTCATTGCTCAGACCATTGAGTCTAGGAGTTGGGATGTCATGTTGAATTTGTAGAGGACACTGGTGAGGCCTCTTCGGGAGCACTGTGTCCATTTCTGGCTGCCCTGTTAAAGGAAGGATATCATTAAGCTGGAGAGGGTTCAGAAAAGATTTACCAGGATGTTGCCGGGAATGGAGGGTATGAGTTAGAAGGAGAGGCTGGGACTTTTTGCACTGGAGCATAGGAGGTTGAGGGGTGACCTTGTAGAGGTTTATAAAATCGGCGGGGGGGGTCATAGATAAGGTGAATGACAGGTGTCTTTTCTCTAGAGTGGGGGAGTTCAAAACTAGAGGGCATATTTAGATTTAGAAAGGACATGAGGGGCAACTTTTGTTTTACACAGAGGGTGGTTCATGTGTGGAATGAACTGCCAGAGGAAGTGGTGGATGCGGGTACAGTTACAGCATTTAAAAAACATTTGGATAAGTACGTGAATAGTAAATGTTTGGAGGGATATGGGCCAGGCAGGTGGGACTAGTTTAGTTTGGGATTATGAGGCAGCATGGACTGGTTGGACTGAAGGGTCTGTTTCCGTGCTGTATGACTCTATGACAGATTTTGTGGGGCTGAATGGCCTCCTCCCATCCCAATTCCCTATGATGCCGGTACTAAGTAAGGCCACGACAGCAGCCAATTTGTACATAGCAAGATCCCACGAGCAGGAATTACAGGCCAGCATGAGAGGTAGGGACTTGGCTGAATTCACAAATTAATTATCAGGTCAATCCTCTCAATCCAATCTGGAAACCAAAGTTTTGTGCAAGGTCAGAATCAAGTTAATTTGGACACTGGAGATTTCTTTAAGAGAAAATGCTCAACGGTAATGTATTTAATTCTCTTTATTCAACAAATCAATAAAGTCTTCTACAAAAAGTAAGTGTAAAATATGTAGATACTGGGCATGCAGCAAAGACACACAGAGACACACACTGACACAGACACACATACACAGCAAACATTCTGTGCAATATTTTTAAATGTAGCAATACCACAACTTTTTTGCTACCACTGACCTGGACAGACTTCATTCCCCTCCCCTCATGCTTTGGGCTCTGAATATTTCCCTTCGCCCCTGGAACAGGCAACCAATGTGGTCTGAGATAGTAGGAACTGCAGATGCTGGAGAATCTGAGATAACAAGGTGTAGAGCTGGATGAACACAGCAGGCCGAGCAGCATCAGAGGAGCAGGAAAGCTGATGTTTCGGGCCTAGACCCTTCTTCAGAAATCAATGTGGTCAATCAGCTGGAGACCCACCAGAAACCATCCCCACTCGCTCACTAGTTACTGCATGGTGGAACACTCACAGACATCACCTCAACAGACTACGATGCCTGCCCCAGGCAAATAGCTGGTGACTCTCACTGTCGAGGCTGATATACGGACAAGCCTCAAGTAAAAAGCAAAATACTGCAGATGCTGGGAATCTGAAACAACCAGAAAGTGCTGGAGAAACTCAGCAGGTCTGGCAGCATCTGTGGAAAGAGAAACAGAATTAATATTTCAATTCCAGTGACAGTGTGATGCTCCCTCAGCACTGACCCTCTGACAGTGCGGTGCTCCCTCAGTGCTGACCCTCCAACAGTGCCTGCTCCCTCAGCACTGACCCTCTGCTTGAGCTTTGTGATGGGACATCAGCCTATACTTTCATAGAAACCCTAACAGTGTGGAAGCAGGCCCTTTGGCCCAACAAGTCCATGCTGACCCTCAGAACGACCCTCCCAGACAATCCATCTAATCCACCCATCCCTGGACACTACAGGGCAATTTAGCATGGCCAATCCACCCTAACCTGCACATCTTTGGACTGTGGGAGGAAACCGGAGCACCTGGAGGAAACCCACGCAGACACGGGGAGAATGTGCAAACTCCACACAGAACAGTTGCCTGAGGCTGGGATTGAACCCAGGTCCCTGGCACCGTGAGGCAGCAGTGCTAACCACTGAGCCACCACGAGAGAGACAGAGACAGACACACCCTCACACATACATACACAATCTCAGGCACTGCAATAAGTTTGTATATTTCCACAGTTTAAAAGAAAAACACATACACACAAACTCACAATGATGTTTATAAGGGGCAGACAGAACGACAGCGGAGGTAGGTAACATTAAACACAAACTCTCAGTTTCAGGCATCTCGGAGACAAAGGAACACTTAACATACTTTTATTCTCAGTTTGGAGTTGCTGCTTCTGTACAGTATATATTTATATAAATAAGTAAAATAAGACACATCAGAAAACACTGGCAGCATTCACATGAGAGAGAGAGACCTCCCTCTCTTTAACTTGCCGAACCATTCTAGGATTAACCTCCTTTTGCATCGTTGAGACCCCTCCACCCAGTCCTATCTGTGACTTGGTGATGGTCAGGGTCCTACACTGATACAAACTGGAAGCCCCCACTCTCTCCTGCCCCTCCCCATCTTAAATGACCCAAGACTAGGAGGGTGGGTTCAAGGTGGGGTCCGGGAGGTCCCTTTAGGCTTCCATTCCTGGTCAGCGCTCCCAGGGTCATCGGCCACAGCCAGGAATGTCCTCACCATTTCCGCCACTGAGTCGCCGAGGGCTCAGTGTCTGTACCTCCGAGCCAGGGGGCCCGGGTTCAAGTCCCACCTGCTCCTGTGGCTGTGTGCTAGCATCTCTGAACAGGTAAATTAGAAAAGGATCTGGATACTGGTCCCTGTATTAACAACAAAATAGTCGAATATTCACTTCAATTGAAAAACAAAGCTGCCCTTGGGTCAGTTAACTGAGGAATGACCCTCCTGTTCAGGAGCAGGGATTGTTTTGTAGTTCCTAAAGGGGCGAAAATGTTTTTATCTTCAAAAATAAAAAAAAGGCACTCATAATAATTCTAGAGCATCCTCACTGTTCACTGCCTCTTTTTGAGGGGGGATTAATTTCTTTTCCCCTTTAATTAACCCCCCTTCCCAAATAAGTCGAATGTATAACGGCCCTCCCCCTCTCCAACAGGCTGATGGGCAAGTTAGCAGCGTCACCTTCATTGGACAGACTGAATTTTCCTGTATCCCCCCCACCTTGTGCCCAGTTTTATTTCAAAGGTGTTTATATACAAGACCAAGCCCCTCGTCCAGCCCCATGAATAAACAGATTCTCACATCCCACTGAGTCAGATCCGGTGTCCCCCAAACTACAGAAGGAAGAACAATCAGTCAGGAGGGCTGAAGTTCCAATGGAAGAAGCCCTCACCATTGATAGCGATTATTCAGGCTCGATAATCCAGTAATTGACCAAACCCTTTAATACATGACAGTGTGAGAGAGAGAGAGAGAGAGACAGACAGACAGACAGAGTGTGTGTGTGTGCACAAGGGAGAGAGTGTGCAAGAGAGAGGGAGAGACAGAAAGAGAGACAGTGTGCAAGAAAGAGGGAGAGACAGAGAGAGAGAGAGAGAGTGTGTGCAAGAGAGACAGGGAGAGAGAGTGTGTGTGAGAGATACACACAGTATGTATGAGAGAGTGAGGGGAAGAGACAGAGGAAGAGAGAAGGAAAGAGCGAGCGAGCGAGAGGGGGAAAGAGCGAGCGAGAGGGGGAAAGAGCGAGCGAGAGGGGGAAAGAGCGAGCGAGAGCGAGAGAGAGGGTGGGAGAGGGAAAGACCGAGAGAGAGAGCAACATAGAGATTGAGAGAGAGAGACAGCAGTGTGTGCGAGCGAGACAGACAGTGTGCAAGACAGAGAGAGACAGACAGAGAGAGACAGAGAGAGCGAGAGAGAGACAGAGAGAGCGAGAGAGAGACAGAGAGAGCGAGAGAGAGACAGAGAGAGCGAGAGAGAGACAG
>NC_063370.1:7416115-7418659 GCF_021869965.1 Rhincodon typus
GAGACAGAGAGAGCGAGAGAGAGACAGAGAGAGCGAGAGAGAGACAGGGACAGAGTGAGACAGAGAAAGTGTGTGTCTGTTTGTGAGAGAGAGAGAAAGAGTGTGTGTCTGACTATGTATTAAAGGGGTCTGAACATCTTTGCTGAACTCTGGGACTGTGTTCAGAGGACGCTGACCCTCTCGCTGAGTCTCTGCACATCCCTGCTGCTCAAACTAACAGCAGGAGCTGGCTTCCTTGTGACCTGGGGCAGGTACTGTGCCTGGCTGCATGGGTCATCGCTCTCATGGGTCAGGTACCTTTCTCCGATCTTGCATTCCAGCTCTCGCAGGTCCAGCCACGTCTGCTGGTCCTGTTTTGGGGTTTTGGGCGGGAGGGCGGGGGTGCAGGGGGGCGGGGGGGGGGGGGTGGCGGAGGTGTGGTGTAGGGAAGAAAAAGAAAATGTGTGGTTGTCAGAAATTGGGCTCAAAGACCAAAGACCATTCTTGTTCCTTTGTGAAACTGAACGGGGTGTCATAATCACAGTGGAGATGAGCGGATGTTTGGAACAACAAAACCAGCTTATCCCCCCTTGATTAACAGACCTTTGCAATGCCTCCCCTCCTAAATCATCCCCAAGTTTTATAATTATTCCTGGAATCTATCCACAAGCATGCCAAGGGATATTGGGATAGTACAGGGTAAATGGGATAGTACAGGGTAAATGGTAGAGTTAGATGGACTGAATGGCCCACTCCTTTGTGATCTATTCCTCTTGCCAGTAATCTGTCTGGGGCATGGAATTAAATTAGGAAGTGAGACTCCTGTGTACAACGCCAATTGTACCAACTGGCTCAGATTAGCCGTTGGTAACAGCACTAAGACAAGGCACTGATCTTTTGGGAAGGTTCCCATTGACTTATTCTTTCCTGGAATGTGGGCATCACTGGCAAGTACAATCCCTAATTGCCCTTGACAAGAGTGGTTTGCTCAGTCATTTCAGAGGAAACAGTCAGCCCCATTGCTGTGGGTCAGGAGTCACGTGTAGGCCCAACTGGCAGATTTCCTCAGGATGGGTTTCCACAACAGCCAAAGGCTTCATTCCATTCAAAATGGCTGAAGTAACCAGCCACATGATGAAATTTCAGGCAAGACACCTTGGGGTGACTCCAAAAAGGTGACTTTAGCACCTTCAACCTAAAACCGAAGCAGCGAGCTGCAGGGAGCCCAATTGGCATCAGATGGTGGGGCACCGTGTCTGTACTGCGCTGGGCTACCAGATCCATTCCAGCACTGGGGCTGAACACGTCACAATCTGGGGCAACGACTACTACCAACCTAACGCCAGTCCCACTGCCCATGAGCCAAGGGTTACCTGCAGGAAGGGGTGACTCAAAGACTTGTCCACACTGTATCTCTTCCTCATCCGCACCTGGAGCAAGTTGTTGATGAGATCAATGCCTTAAAAAGGAGAGAGATTTCAGCAGATCATTCTCTACCGCTCCTTGGGAGGTTTCTCAGACCCACGTTAGAGATTGGACTGTAATCCAATATACACGCAACAAGCTTCATCAAACACTCCCAGGACAGGAACAGTACAGGTTTAGATACAGAGTAAAGCCCCCTCTACACTGTACCCATCAAACACTCCCAGGACAGGGACAGCACTGTGTTAGATACAGAGTAATCTCCCTCTACACTGTCCCCATCAAACACTCCCAGGACAGGGACAGCATAGGGTTAGATACAGAGTAAAGCTCCCTCTACACTGTCCCCATCAAACACTCCCAGGACAGGGACAGCACGGGATTAGATACAGAGCTCCAAATTCTCTCAGCTTTCAATCATTCCCCTTCCCCTTCCTCACCTTCCCGCGAGATCTCCTTCCAGGGATTGGGTGGGTACATGAATGCAGCGTTCTGGATCTGATCGTTGATGTCTTCGTCCTCATTGAAGGGGAAGGTGCCGCTCAGGCTGACGTACAGGATCACCCCCACCGACCACATATCCAGGGAGCGGTTGTAGCCTTTGTCCAAGAGGACCTCAGGGGCCAGGTAGGCTGGCGTCCCCACCACCGAGCGACGAAAGGATTTCTCCCCGATAATTCGAGCAAAACCAAAGTCACAGAGTTTCACCTGGGAACAGGAGAGACAGGGAGTCACGGTGACTGTCAACGATGGCGTCAGAGCAACAGGCAGATTATTTATCACCCAAGTTTACAGCAACCAGCCACATTTATTGTCACCTCTATCTCCGGAGTCAGATCGTTCTCATTTTATTCGCAATGCTCAGAAGGTATTCTGTTGCTTGAATGCATCTTGATTTCAAAGTGTCATAGGGTCACAGGCTGAGACCAGGCTTGCTTGGAGATGCCAAGCCTTTCCAAACCTTGCTTGGCATCTCAATAGCAAGGCTAGCAGTAGCCTGTGACCCTCTGACAAATCGAAATCAAGACATATTCAAACCAAGAGATAACAAGATGTAGAGCTGGATGAACGCAGCAGGCCAAGCAGCATCAGAGGAGCAGGGAAGCTGACGTTTCGGGTCTGGACCCTTCTTCAGAAAGT
>NC_063370.1:7433659-7440872 GCF_021869965.1 Rhincodon typus
AATTGCATTTCTGAAGAAGGGTCTAGGCCCGAAACGTCAGCCTTCCTGCTCCTCTGATGCTGCTTGGCCTGCTGTGTTCATCCAGCTCTACACCTTGTTATCTCAGATTCTCCAGCATCTGCAGTTCCTGCTATCCCAGAATAAATGAAGGATAATTTTAAAGCAACCAATTCTGTTGAGATTGAGAAAACAAAAGTTGGGGGGGTGGGGGCGCATCTGTTCAGAGTAGCCCTATCACTGTAGCGAAGAACACCCTCTCATGCGCCTGGCTCGCTAGGCCATTCGAGACGACAATGAGAAGTCAGTTACCTAGTGTCATCTGTAGGGCTGCCAGAAACCGGCTCAAAGTTTGCAACAGCCCAACAGCTCCCAGGGCCTTAGCTCCACAGCAAAATTCAGAGGTGACCGGATTAACCAAATCCGATTTTCTGCAAGAAACTCCCGATTACTAGGCCAAGGCTTCACTCCTGCCTCTGCCACCTCTTGCTTCTGAATTCAAGAGGCTCTGGGGGCCAAGTCCCACTTCAGAGTGTGAGCACCAAAAATCGATACTGGCACTGAACGGGTGCCACACTGTCGGAGGTGCCAGCTTTCGAAAGAGACATCACATTGAAGCCCTATTTGGCTGTTTGGGTGGATCTAAAGGATTCCTTAGCACTGTTTTGAAGGGAGAGATGATGGCATTTTGGCGTCACTAGTCATTCTATAAAAGTTGTGTGACATATAGACAGGGTGGTGATAAAAGCGTTTAGCACGCTTGCCTTCATTGGTCAGAGTGTTGAGTACAGGAGTTGGGACGTTGAGTTTGTACAAGATGTTACTAAGGTTACCTTTAGAGTACTGTGTAAGTTCTGGTTGCCTTGCTACAGGCAGGCTATTGTTAAATCAGAGAGGGTTCAAAAAAAGATTTATCAGAATGTTGCCGGTACTAGAGGGTTTGAGTTATAAGGGGAGGCTGGATAGACTGGGATTTCTTTCACAGGAGCATGGGAATCGACAAGTGACTATATAGAGGATTATAAAATCATGAGGGGCATAGACAATGTTGCAAAGTTGGGTACAGTATTTGTGGATTGGCAGGCAGGAAGTTAGAATTTGGTGTTTGTAATATGCTGGGGGGGGGAGGGGGAAAGCATTGCGTGGTCCCTTTAAAAGATGATGTGCTTTTTTTTGTGCTTAGAGATTTAAAATGGATGCCTGTGAAGAGCAGCTTGAAAGTTTGCAAGTAAACAGAGAGCACCCAAATTGAAACATTTGTATTGAAAGGCCGTACAGTTAGCAGGCCAAACAGCAGTTTTTACCAAGACAACAGGCTTTTGAATTTAACCAATCAATTTGAACCAGGCACTTTAGATACCAAAAACCAATTAAATTCAAATCTGATGGGTTTGACAACATAGAACCCATCCTACTGTAAGAAATATTGATATGGCATCAAGGGGATAAAAGAAAGGGACAGTTGAACAAAGCTCCAGTGCTAGCTGCTATCCGCCAGAGCCAACAGCCCTCAGCTCGCGAGAGAGAATCGCTGGCTCTCACAGCTTCCTCTATGTCTTACAGAAAGCACTATCTAAATAACAATAGCACCAACAACACGACTCGTTAATATTCCTGACAGAAGAATCAACAGAGAAGGCTCAGAACGTTCCAGAAGGCATGTAACCTGTCTGTAATTTTGAGAGACTAAATTCTATTCTTTTAATATAAGTGAGACTTGTATTTATTGGAATAGCATGCCATTAGAATCTTGCTTTATTCGGGAATAGTTAGTAGTTAGAAGGGATCTATTTGGTTTGTTAATAGTTTTTTTCCCACAGGTTAGAGTTAGATAAATAAACTGTTTTACTTGTTGATTTTAAAGTGAGTATCAGGGATTTATTTTATTTAACCATTAGAAGTTGCTGAAAAACAGGTTACACCACCTTTCACACTCCTTTTACAGATTATGGGCTGAGGTGCTTTGGTTTTAGTTCTCAGAGATGTAGGGGGTCAAACTCTGCTTTACAACAATGGGTGGCACGGTGGCACAGTGGCTCAGTGGTTAGCACTGCTGCCTCACAGCGCCAGGGACCCGGGTTCGATCCCACCCTTGGGTGACTGTCTGTGTGGAGTTTCACATCCTTCCCCGTGTCTGCGTGGGTTTCCTCCCACAGTCCAAAGATGTGCAGGTTAGGGTGGATTGGCCATGCTAAATTACCCAGTGTCAGGGATGTGTAGATTAGGGGGATGGGTCTGGGTTGGATGCTCTGGGGGTCAGTGTGGGCTTGTTGGGCCGAAGGGCCTGTATCCACACTGTCAGGATTCTATGAATAAGGTGAATAGCAAAGATCTAGGGGCAGGGGAGACACAAACTAGAAGGCATAGGCATAGGTTTAAAGGTCAGAAGAGGAAAGGTACCTAAGGGGCACCGTTTTCACACAAAGTAGTTTGTATGGAATGAAGTGGTAGATGCGGGTACAGTTACAGCATTTAAAAGACTTTTGGACAGATACATGAATAGGAAAGGTTTAGAGGGATATGGGCCAAATGCAGGGAGGTGGGACTAATTTAGTTTGGGAAACTTAGTCAGCGTGGACAGGCTGGACTGAAGAGTCTGTTTCCGGCTGTTTGACTCCAGTCCGAATAATCCAGACACCCAGGTCATACTCCAAGGACCAGGGATCGAATCCCATCAGGGCAGATGGTGGAATTTGAATTGAGTTTAGAAAAACAAAAAACAACCTGGACCTGAACGTCTGAAGATGAATACGAAACCATTGTTGGGTCTTGTAAAAACTCATCTGGTTCAGTAAATGTCCTTTAAAGGAAGGAACCTGCCATTCTTACCTGGTCTAGCCTACACGTGACTCCAGGCCCACAGCAATGTGGTCGACTCCTAACTGCCCTCTGAAACAGCCTAGTGAGCCATAACGATTAGCAATAAACCCTGGCCCAGTCAATGACACATGGCGCGAGTTAATTAAATAAAAATTATTTCAAGGAGAGGGTTATTTCTCACATCTTGACCAATATTTGCCCCCGAACCAAATCACACACCCAAAAAAAAAGACGATCGAGCCAGCAATCGGCCGCACTTTTCCATGTGGGATCTTGCTGTGCACTTCCCACTTTACAGCAGTTGCCAAACTTCAAAACTGGCATTTTGGGACACCAGTGATCCTTAAAGGCGCCATGGCGACGCAATCCTCTTCAGTTTGAAGCAAGTTGGCCAAATTACCTCATCATTCTGCTGGGGCTGTCGTCATCTCCAGGGAAACCGTTCTCCGAGCGGTGGCTGGGGGTGGTGGGTGATTCGTCAAAATCGTCCATGGTCAGGGTTTTGTCTCCATCGCCATCGTCGGTAACGTCCTCCATGTTTACGTCTGCATCGATGCCTGGGCTCAGCAAATCTGAAAGGGATTGACTGGAAATTTGAATGTCCATCTCCAAACCAGGACCTCGTAAACAAGAAAAATCCTCAAGAGTCTTTCACAAAAAAAAAATAATTAGCCACTTCAGTCTGGGACCCAAAACACCAAAGTAATCTGACACAAAAATAAAACCCCTGAAAGAACTGCGGATGCTGGAAATCAAAAACCAAAAAAAAAATTGCTGGAGAAACTCAGCAGGTCTGGCAGCATCTGTACAGAGAAGACAGAATTAATGTTTCAGGTCTGGTGACCTTTCGTCAGAACCCCTCAGAAATAATTTGATTGATTCCTTTAAGATCTGACAGAGTAAGACACAGTTATCTCCACGTGCACCTGAACTAAGTTCCATCAACATAGAATACACATCTCTAGTAATTTCATTCAGGAGGAATTTTACCCCTTTATTCGCTCATGGGATGCGGGCATCTTGGGGAGGTCAGCAATTGTTACCCCAACCCTAATTGCCCTGGAACTGAGTGGTCGGCTCAGTCCCTTTCAGAGGGCAGTTAAAGCGTCACCTGCAGTGCTGCTGGTCTGGGTGTCACATGTAGGCCAGATGGGGTAAGGACGGCAGATTTTCTTTCCTAAAAGGGGCATCAACGAATTAGACGGTCATCAAATCGGGACAGCATGGTGGCTCAGTGGTTAGCACTGCTGCCTTACAGCACTAGGGACCTGGGTTCGAACCTCACTGTCTGTGTGGAGTTTGCACATTCTCCCAGTGTCTGCGTGGGTTCCCTCCGGGTGCTCTGGTTTCCTCCCACAGTCCAAAGATGTGCAGGTTAGGGTGGACTGGCCATGGGAAATTGCCCCATATTGTGCAGGGAGGTGTGGGTTATAGGGGAATGGATCTGGGTGGGATGCTCCAAGGGTCGGTGTGGGCTCGTTGGGCCGAAGGACCTGTTTCCACACTGAAGGGATTTCCATGATTTAAATCAGGATAGCATTTTATTTCCAGATTTTTACTGAATTCAAATCTCACCATCTGTCGTGGTGGGATTTGAACCCAGGTCCCTGAAACGTCGCTCTGATTCTTAGCCCACTATTCCACCACCTCCCCCCACACAGAGGGTAACACTCCCCACTCGCGCTGATTTCAGCTAGAGTGGAAATCCCGTGGAAACTCTTGCCTTTTCAGACTTTGCTTAAGTCAACTTAAAAAGAATTCGCCACAACAAGTGGATCTGCTTATCCCAAAGAGGAAGATGCTATGGAAGACATGGCTCCCACAAGTCCATCCCTTCCCCATCTTTCTCCAATAAGTTAGAAAAAAGCAATGAAGAAATGGTCAGGAGAGCTTGCCAGGTAATATGATAGATGGAAAACGATCACACAGTCAAAACCCATTAGGCACTGTCAGGAGTCAATACACAGGACTGGATATCTCTGAGTCCAGTACTCTATTCTCATCATCTTCCTAACACATTTGGTTGACGAATTTGAGTCAGAAGGTCACAGGCTCAATTTCCCACTCCAGAAATATAAACGCACTGTTCAGGACAAATCAGGCTCATAATCTGCACCTTATTCTCCACCTTAACCATTCACACTCTCCACCACCGACGCTCAGTAGCAGCAGTGTGTACCACCTACAAGATGCACTGCAGAAATGCACCAAAAGTCCGTAGACAGTACCTTCCAAACCCACAAACTCCACCATCTAGAAAGACAATGGGGAGACAATAACCTTTTGGTATTATCGCTGGACTGTTAATCCAGAGACCCAGATAATGTTCTGGTGGACCTGGGTTCGAATCCCACCACAGCAGATGGTGGAATTTGAACTCAGTAAATATCTGGAATTAAGAGTCTAATGATGACCATGAATCCATTGTCAATTGTTGGAGGAAAACCCCATCTGGGTAACTAATGTCCTTCAGGGAAGGAAACTGTCATCTTTACTGAAATCCAGTCAATTCACTCATGTCTTTTAAAAAGATATCTGCCGTTCTTATGCACTCTGGCCTACATGTGACTCCAGGCCCACAGCAATGTGGTTGACTCTCAGCTGCCCTCTGGGCAATTAGGAGCGGGCAATAAATGCTCCCTGGCCAGTGAAGCCTTCATCCCGCAAATAAATAAAGAAAAAAAAAGACAAGGGCAGCAAATATATGGCAGCACCACCCACCTGCAAGTTCCCCTCTGAGCCACTCACCCTCCCGATTTGGAAATATATCGCCGTTCCTTCACTGTTGCTGGGGCAAAATCCTGGAATTCCCTCCCTAAAAGGCACTGCGGGTCAACCTAGAGCACATAGACTGGAGCAGCTCGCCATCACCTTCTCAAAAGGACAATTAGGGGTGTGTAATAAATGCTGGCCCAGCCAACAAGTCCTGTGAAAACAAGCTGAAAAACCGAAATCTCAGCTGACACTCCCAGTGCAGTAGAGAGTGAATGCTGCACTGCCTGAGGTGCCATCCTTCAAAGCAGACATAAGGCGAAGGTGAATGTGGATGTGGATGTTAACAGAAACCCCTTTATCTCTGAGAGCAGCCTGTCACCTTGACCAGCTATCATCCCTCAACCAGCATCACCAAAAGGCAAAAAGAAATATACTTTTCTTGCATTTACATAGCACTTTTTGTGGCTTCTGAAAGTACTTGACAGCTGATGAAGTATATTTTTTGAAATGCAGTCACTGTTGTAATTTAGGAACTATACTAACCAATTTGCTCATAGCAAGCTCCCATTAAAAGCAATATGATAATGACCAGATAGAATCATACAGCACGGAAATGGACCCTTTGGCCCAACTCGTCCCATGCCAACAAGCTTTCCCAAACTGAACTGGTCCCACTTACCTGTGTTTGGCCCATATGCCTCTAAACCTTTCCTGTTTATGTACCTTTCCAAATGTCTTTTAAATGCTGTAACTGTACCAGCATCCACCACTTCCTCTGGCAGTTTATTTCACATACGAACCGCCCTCTGTGTGAAAAAGTTGCCCCTCAGGTCCCTTTTAAATCTTTCCCCTCTCACCTTAAAATTATGCCCTGGGGTTGAAAGTTCACCTTAGATCCAAATAGGATACAGGAGGTTGCAGACCGTCTGGCCTTGGCGAAAGACAGAGAGTCTTTTTTTGTTGTTGTTGATCGAGGGATAAATATTAGCATGGACACAAGGGAGAACTCTCCTACTGTTCTTCAACATGACAGCGTGGGATCTTTCCCACCATCTGTGCAGGCAGATGGGGTTTGTTTGAATGTCTCAGGTGAAAGGCAGCGCCTCTGGCAGTGTGGCACACTCTCTGTACTGCACGGAGTTCGTTAGCAAAGGACTTTGTGCTCTTGTCTGACATGGGACAAGCAAGAAACTTCGAGGATTGTGTGACTGACCGCCTCACCGGACCACGATCTGCTTGTGTGGGATCTTGCTGTGCGCAAGTTGATGTGGTGTTTATTTGAGTCGTAGCAGCAGCGGCGACTCTTCAGAAGTAGTCAAGTGCACAGCAAAGCGCTCGGTCCCTGGGGCTCCACAACACGCAGCTGTAAGTTAATTCAATTTCTGGCCCTCCCCAACACAACCCTTCTGTTGTTTGCTGGGAAGAACCGATAGAATCATAAGCATTTGGATGGTGGCTCAGTGGTTAGCGCTGCTGCCTCACGGTGCCAGGGACCCGCGTTCTATTCCACCCTCGGGCCACTGTCTGTGTGGAGTTTGCACATTCTCCCCGTGTCTGTGTGGGTTTCCTCCGGGTGCTCCAGTTTCCTCCCACAGTCCAAAGATGTGCAGGTTACAAGATGGATTGGCCATGGGAAATTATCCCATAGTGCCCAGGGATGTGCAGGTTAGGGTGGATTGGC
>NC_063370.1:7440882-7455102 GCF_021869965.1 Rhincodon typus
AGGTTAGGGTGGATTGGCCGTGCTAAATTATCCCATAGTGCCCGGGGATGTGCAGGTTAGGGTGGATTGGCCGTGCTAAATTGTCCCATAGTGCCCAGGGATGTGCAGGTTAGGGTGAATTGACCATGGGAAATTACCCATAGTGCCCAGGGATGTGCAGGTTAGGGTGGGTTAGCCATAGGAAATGCAGGGTTACAAGGATAGGATAGGGTAGGGGGTGGGGTTGGATGGGATGCTCTTTGGAGGGTCAGTGTGAACTCAATGGGTCTTACAGCCTGCTTCCACACTGTAGGGGATTCTAAGACCTGAAGCTCCTGCGGGAAATATAGACAGTTCAACTGTGACTAGCTATTCACCTACTTTTTCATTACTTGAGGTGTAACGGCCCTGCAATAGACAAAATAGGCGACAAGAAGACCTTTAACGTGTCTTTTTTTCGCTGCTAAGTGAGACAGTTCGTTTTGTTCGCAGCACTTTCTCTCCGCCCCTTCCCTAACTCCCTACCGGTGGTGATTGTTTTCAGGAACCTAAGTTTCTGGTGTGTTAGATAAGAGCCCCACTGGTGAGGGGTGAGTTTTGGGTCTCACACCACAAACTGGCAAGATGCATGGACATATTGAAGTCTCTTGATGAGTCAAAGTCTATGGGGAGAGGGGAAGAACAGAAAATGTCAACGGGTCAAGTAGCATGTCTTACAGCAGAACTTCAGGAAGATTAACACCCTCATTTTCTCAATGGGAGGGACAATGTCCTTCGAATGGAGTCAAACAGGAAGCGCAGAGCACGGTCATTTCTCACCTCCGTTGATGACTGATTCGCCCAAGCAGTCGTTGGGCACTTTCTCGGAACATCGCCTGTGACAGTTGAACTTGCAGTCTGCCCGATTCCAAGACCGAAGGGGGAGAAACAGAACAGAAGACACGGAACATCAGTTTGAAGAAGAGGCAGCACAGCAAATACTTTATTCATTCACGGGATGAGGGTGTCGCTGCCCAGGGCAGCATTTATTGCCCATCCCTAATTAACCAGAGGGCGGTTACGAGTCAACCACATTGCTGTGGGTCTGGAGTCACGGGTAGGCCCAGACCAGGGTAGGGATGGCAGTTTCCTTCCCTAAAGGACATTAGTGAACCAGATGGGTTTTCCCAACAATCAACAATGGATTCACGGTCATCATTAGGCTCTTAGTTCCAGATTTTTATTGGATTCAAATTACACCATCTGCCGTGACGAGGTTCAAACCCGGGTCCCCAGAACTTTATCTAGGTCTCTGGATTAACAGTCCAGCGATAATACCGCTAGGCCATCGCCTCCCCCATATCCTCAGTATCGTGGTTCGTGCGTTCACCAATCAGCACCAGAAAGTAGCAACAAAATTCAACATCCGCAGGCAAAACGTGCGCATCTGCGATTTTTGACCCAAAAAGCTCCGCACTTGTGAATTTCATCACTCATGCAGGTTCTTAGAAACAGAGCCCTTGTGCATTCGGAGGAATGACTGTATTTCATTTCATTAAATGGGGAGGCTATGGCCTAGTGATAGAGTCATACAGCATTGAAACAGACCCTTCGGTCCAACCAGTCCACGTTGACTGTAATCGCAAACTGTCACTGGGCTGTTAATCCAGAGACACAGGCAATGATCTGGGAATCCCGGGTTCGAATCTTGCTACAGCAGATGGTGGTTTTGAATTCAGTAAAATAATTTTTAAAAATCTGGAATTAGGAGTCTAATGATGACCACAAACTCATTATTGATTGTCGTAAAAACCCATCTGGTTCACTAATAACCTTTAGGGAAGGAAATTGCCATCCTTACCTGGTCTGGTCTTCAGGTGACTCCAGACCCAAAGCAATGTGGTTGACTCTTAACTGCCCTCTGGGCAATTAGGGATGGGCAATAAAATGCTGGCCTGGCCAGTGATGTCCTCATCCTATGAATGAATTAAAAAAAAACCTCGAACTCTTCATCAAAGCTCTACACCTTTTGGATGGTTGATGCTGTAGAACGTAGCCAAGCGTTTGCATTTTTTTTTTGCCGGTCACCCAGCATTTCTTGATCTCCGCCTCCCATCACCTATCGTCCCTGTCCCAGATCGTTGTTCGGAACTTCTATTTCTGCAATGCCGGACATTTTAACTTCTCTAGGATCTTGTAACTGAAGAAGCTGTTCTTGGTAACCTTGTATCTAAGGTGGCACTGCAAGTGGCAACATATACACTTTTCACTGTATTCATTTGAGTACAAGTGACAATAAAAGCAAATTCAATTCAATTTTAATTCACGAGGTCTCTCCTCCTGCCACCTCTCCTGGGTATCTCTTGCCCTCCTGCAGTCTTTCCTCACATGCGCAGCGGAAAATGATGGAATTGCAAATGCGAACAGATCACAGACTGGCCGAGACTCCCATCCACCAACTGCGCACTGACCTTTGCACTGTAGCCCCTGGCGAAACAGACCTCTCAGCAACTTCTTGCAGAACTGACAGACTGTGGGCCGTGTGTAGGAGTGCACAGCGAACGTGTGCGGCACCTTGACCTTTGACAGGAAGATTTTATCCAGCTCAATCGGCCGTCCAATGTAAACGCCCAGGTTCAAACGCTTTTCCTTCAGAGACGATGTTTCCACCAAGTTCTTCTGCATCGAGGAAAACCAGAGAAAGGGGAGAGGGGGAAAGATTGGGAAGAGAAATAAAACTTTTTTTAAAAAAAGTCAGACGTTAAAGATCCAGTATTAAGCCTTCAAATTTTAGTTGAGGAAGTTTTCTCCCAATGCCCTGGTGAACATTCAGCTCTAGAGCAAAAAATACCAACTAGTCATATGAAATATTTTGGTTTGTGCAAACTGGCTGACACTGGCTATGCAACACTCCAAAATACACCAACTGTTGTAACACCCTTTGGGGCGTCACAACTGTGTAATAAGGTACTTAACAAAGACTCTAGTCGAATAACTTTCCAATACCCTCATGTGCAGCACTTGTGGGAGTCTCCGACTTAAGAGAGGAAACCAACTATTTAGGCATTCTTCTTATGGGATCCTGCTGGGTATAAAGTGGCTGTGTTTTCTAATAAAAGGGGCGGTATGGTGGGTCAGTGGTTAGCACTGCTGCCTCACAGCGCCAGGGACCCGGGTTCGATACCACCCTCGGGCGACTGTCTGTGTGGAGTTTGCACATTCTCCCCGTGTCTGCATGGGTTTCCTCCGAGTGCTCCGGTTTCCTCCCACGATTCAATGTGCAGGTTGGGGTGGATTGGCTGTGCTAAATTGCCCATTGTGTTCAGGGATGTGTAGATTAGGTGGGTTATAGGGGGATGGGTCTGGGTGGAATGCTTTGAGGGTCGGTGTGGACTTGTTGGACCGAAGGGCCTGTTTCCACACTGTAGGGATTCTGTGATTCTATAACATCAGTCTTCAAAGTAATTTGTTTGTGGAAAACATTAAGGGTGGCTCAATGGTTAGCACTGCTGCCTCAGCGTCAGGGACCCGGGTCCGATTCCACCCTCAGGTGACTGTCTGTGTGGAGTTTGCACATTCTCCCCGTGTCTGCGTGGGTTTCCTCCGGGTGCTCCAGTTTCCTCCCACAGTCCAAGGATTTGCAGGTTAGGATGGATTGGCCATGCTAAATTACCCATAGTGTCCAGGGATGTGCAGACTTGGTGGGTTAGCCTTGGGAAATGCAGGGTTACGGCAATAGGGTGTGGATCTGGGTCTGGCTGGGATGCTCTTCAGAGGCTCGGTACAGATTTGATGGGCCGAAGGGCCTCTTTTTCTCTGTAGGGATTCTATGAACTGTCCAAGAAGGTTAAACACAGCTAAGGGGAATCATTTGCAAACCTGCGCTGAGGTCTTCATTTGGGGATAATTTCATGTCCTTCTCACAGTCTTTCATCGGAGGGTTGTTAACTTTTGGGATTCTCCAGCCCTGGAGAGCAGCGGAGTTTGGGACAGTGCACATATTTAAGGCTGAATTAGACATACATTTATCCGACAAGGGAGTCGGTTATGAGGGATAAGGTAGGAAAGTGGAAACACAATCAAATCAGCCAGGATCTTACTGAACGACAGAGCACTATGGGCTGAATGGCCTACTTCAATTTCTTTAGCCAATTGCATGTAATCAGTTACACCCATGTGCCAATGAATAATTATTCATCAGATGCCTTTCCAACCAGAGTCCACAATCCTGAATGGTCGCTTGGTTAAAACAGGGGTTAAACATTGCTTTTAGAAAAAAAAAATGGACACACAAACTCAAAGCTTTTTTGTCCGACACTTACCTGGACTGGGACACAAGAAACCCAGCTGGAAAGGGAACACCAATTTATACAGCATGAGAAGAGGGTGCTCATTGTTTGGACCGTGGAAGGAGCAGGTGGGTAGAGCTGGGTCCACAAAAAGATCAGCCATGATCTTATTGAGCAGGGTCGAGGGGTAAGACAGCCTACTCCTGCTCCTATTTCTTATGTTCTTGTGGAATGTGCTGGGTGAAGTGGGGGGTAATGTGTTCCTCAGTTGATGAACTATCAATCTTAGTTAACTGATGAGTGTGAATAAAGTTTTGGCAAAGATTTGTAGCTCAGATTGTTGACTTGCTCGCTGAGCTGGCTTGTTCTCATTCAGACGTTCTGTTGCTGGGTAACATCAGTGGAGCCTCTGATAAAGCAATGTTATTCTACTCTGCTTGGAATTTATATGTCCGAACCGTTATGGTGACTAGTGCCATTTCCGGCTTTGATCTGTATGGGTTTGTACATGGGGTCCAATTCTATATGTTTGTTGATTGCATTATGGGTGGAGAACCATGCTTCTAGGAATTCCCGTGCGTGTCTACATTTGGCTTGGGCTACTATGGTTACGTTGTCCCAGTTAAACTGATGGCCTTCACTGTCCGAGTGTACTGTTATTAAGGAGAGTTCGTCGTGCCGTTTTGCTGCGAGCTGATGCTCACGTATTCTGATGGCTAGTTTCCTTCCTGTCTGTCCGGTGTCATAGAATCATAGAATCCTACAGTGTGGAAACAGGCCCTTCGGTCCAACAAGTCCACACCGACCCTCAAAGCATTCCACCCAGACCCATCCCCCTATAACCCACCTAATCTAGACAGCCCTGAACACAATGGGCAATTTAGCAGTTTGTGGCAGTCGTTGCATGGTATTTTGTAAACTACGTTGGTTCTGCATGTTGTAGGAATAGGGTCTTTAATCCTTGTGAGTGTTTGTCGTAGAGTGGCTGTAGCCATGTGGACCCACCATGATTATTAGTGGTCTTAGGAGTCTGGTTGTCAGCTCTATATGTTCTTGATGTAGGGCAGTGTGGCCAGTGTATTAGAGCGTACTGTGTCCTCCTGTTGTTGACTGTTTAATAGGCATCTGCGGAAGAAGTTGCGGAGTTATCTGTTTATAGCGAGGATTTTGTATAAGTACTCTTCCGCTTTACTGTGTAGTTCCGGAGTGTTGGAGGGTGTCCTGGCCCGTTTAAATAACATCCTAATGCAGCTTTGTTTGTGGACGTTTTCCACTTCTGGATGTTAGAATTGAGCGTATGACCAACAGGGAGTTCCAAACCTCAGTATACAGAAAAACAACCCATTCAGATCAAATCCTCAACTTCCACAGCAACCATCCCAACGTCCACAAACAAAGCCGCATTAGGACGTTATTTACACGGGCCAGGACACCCTCCAACGCTCCGGAACTACACAGGAAAGCGGAAGAGTACTTATACAAAATCCTCGCTATAAATAGATAGCTCCGCAACTTCTTCCGCAGATGCCTATTAAACAGACAACAACAGGAGGACATAGTACGCTCTAATACACTGGCCACATTGCCCTACATCAAGAACATATTGAAACTGACAACAAGACTCCGAAGCCCACTAGGAATCATGGTGGCCCACAAACCCACAGCCAATCTATGACAAACACTCACAAGGATTAAAGACCCCATTCCCACAACATGCAGAACCAACGTAGTTTATAAAATACCATGCAACGACTGCCACAAACATGACACTGAACAGACAGGAAGGAAACTAGCCATCAGAATACACGAACATCAACTAGCAGCAAAACGGCATGATGAACTCTCCTTAATATCTGTACACTCAGACAATGAAGGCCATCAGTTTAAATGGGACAAGGTAACTATAGTAGCCCAAGCCAAACATAGACACACATGGGAATTCCTACAGGCATGGTTCTCCACCCATAATGCCATCAACAAACGTAGAATTGGACCCCATATACAAACCCATGCAGATTGAAACTGGAAATGACAGTGCTCACCATAATGGACTGGACAGTATAAATTCCAAGTGGAGTAGAATAACATCGCTTCGTCGGAGGCTCCACTGATGATGTCACCCAGCATGGTGACGAAACGCCTGAACGAGAACAAGCCAGCTCGGCGAGCAAGTCAGAGTGAAACTTTGATTTTATGTGCTTTTCAAACTAGCTTTCAACACACCATAAGGTCTTTCTCTCTCTGTCAGTCCATCCTTCTAACTATTCCCAAAAGCATCTCTTTTCCTCCACAGACCACTCTGTCTCTCTCGCTCCTCTTTTGAGAAGTTCTCAGTCTTGTCTTCCTTTGAGCAAAAGGTTTGTTAGTGACCTTACACACCACCCCTTTATATAAGGGTCAACCTTGCTCCCTTCTCTCCAAGCAGGTACGGTGGCCTCAAGTCATTAGAGAGAGAGACACACACACAGCCAAGAGTGCTTTAACCCAAGGGTCACCACACCTCAGGCGATTCAGAGGTTGAGAAGGAGAGGGCACTTCATAACAACCTCAGGTGGTGTGGGAATCAAACCCAAGCTATTGACAGCACTCTGCGCTGCAAACCAGCTGTCCAGCCAACTGAGCCACCCAATCCCCTTACTCCAAGCTACCCAAGAGGGGATTTACAAACACAGTCACATTCGCTAAATGAACAGTGAAAGGCAGCCAAGGGGTGTCTCTGGGTCAACTGGGCCAGTGGGCCAAAGAGTGGTGGATGAGTTTAATTCAGATAAATGAGAGGGGTCACATTTTGGTAAGGCAAACCAGGACAGGGCTAATGAAGTTAATAGTAGGACCCTGAGGGGTCTTGTTGAACAGAGAGACTTAGGGGTGCAGAGTTGCTTGAAAGTGGCATCACTGGTGGAAAGGGAGTGAAGACAGTGTTTGGCATGCTTGTCTTCATCGGTCAGAGTACTGAGTACAAGAGTTGGGACATCCATGTTACAGCTGTATAAGATATTGCTAAGGCCACATTTGGTGCACTGTGTTTAATTCTGGTCACCCTGCTATAGGAAGCCATGACGTAGAGATGCCGGTGTTGGACTGTGCTGGACAAGGTCAAAAATCACACGACATCAGGTTCTAGCCCAACAGGTTTATTTGAAATCACAAGCTTTTGGAGTCTCGTTCCACTGACACCTGAAGGAGGAGCGAGGCTCCCAAAGTTTGTGTCTTCAAATAAAGCTGTTGGGCTATAACCTGGTGTCGTGTGATTTTTGACCTTGCTACAGGAAGGACGTTATTCAATTGGAAAGGGTGCAAAAATGTTTTACAAGGATGTTATAGAGACTGGAAGGTTTGAGTTGTAAGGAGAAGCTGGATAGGCTGGGACATTTTCCCTGGGAGTGGAGGACGATGAGTGGTGACTCTTATTGAGGTTTATAAAATCATGAGGGGCACAGATAAGGTGAATATAGCTTTGTGTGTGGGAAATCATATCTCACTAACTTGCTTAAGTTTTTTGAAGAGGTGACAAAGAAGATTGATGAAGGCAGAGCGGTGGACATTGTCTGTATGGACTTCAGCAAGGCATTCGACAAGGTTGCATATGGAACACTGGATAACAAGGTTAGATCACATGGAATCCAGGGAGAGCTAGCCATTTGGATACAAAGTTGGCTTGAAGGTAGGAAACAGGGTGGTGGTGGAGGGTTGTTTTTTTGGACTGGAGGCTTGTGACCAGCAGTGCGCCTCAAGGGTCAGTGCTGGGTCCACTACTTTTTATCATTTATATCAATGATTTGGATTTGAACGTAGGAGGAATGGTTAGTAAGTTTGCAGATGACACCAAACTTGGTTGTGTAGTGGACAGCGAAGAAGGTTATCCCCGAACACAAAGGGACCTTGATCAGATGGCCAATGGACCAAGGAGTCGCAGATAGAGTTTAATTTAGATAAACGTGAGGTGCTGTGTTTTGGAAAGGCATCAGGGCAGGACTTGTACACTTAATGGTAAGTGTTGCTGAACAAAGAGACCTTGGGGTGCAGGTTTATTGTTCCTTGAAGGTGGAGTCACAGGTAGACAGGGTGGTGAAGGTGGTATTTGGAACGCTTGTCTTTATTGGTCAGTGCATTGAGTGTAGAAGTTGGGAGGTCATGTTGCGGCTGTACAGGACATTGGTGAGGCCACTATTGGAATACTGTGTGCAATTCTGGTCTCTCTGCTATAGGAAAGGTTGTGAAATTTGAAAGGGTTCAGAAAAGATTTACAAGGATGTTGCCGGGGTTGGAGGGTTTGAGCTATCCGGAAGAGTTTGAATAAGCTGGGGCTATTTTCCCTGAAGCGTCGGAGGCTGAGGGGTGACCTTATATAGATGTTTACAAAGGCATGGATAGGGTGAATAGCCAAGGTCTTTTTCCCAGGGTAGGGGAGTCCAAAACTAGAGGTTTAGGTTGAGAGGGGAAAGATATAAGAGGGATCACTTTTTCACGCAGAGTGTGGTGCGTGTATGGAATGAGCTGCCAGAGGAAGTGGTGGAGGCTGGTACAATTACAACATATAAAAGGCATCTGGATGGATAGGAAGGGTTTAGAGGGATATGGGCCGAAGGGTCTGTTTCCGTGCTGTATGACTCTGTACCAAAATCCACCGCAGTGGGTTTCCCAGGATTAATATTCAGCAGATTTGTGCAGAGATTGGAGAGCGAGATGTTAAACAGGAACAGGGTGGATAGAATGGAGTTAATAGCTCAGCAGTTTACCACTTGGTTGTCATTCGGTGAAGCAAGAAGTTCAGAAACTGACAATCGCGAGCTGATCGAGCCTGTCAGTGAGGTGTTGGATAGTCGCCTCTTCCTGGCCCCACTGCAGTTATTCGGGATACTAAACGCACATCTCTTGTGATAGTTCAGTCCGCAACCTGTTTACAAAATAGAACAAAAGACGCAAGATATCACATGCAGGTTTCCCCCAAGTCTACTCCCAGTTCCTCCTGGTGAAGGAAAAAAGGCGGAAACAACATCGTGCACTTCCGTAGCACCTACAACCCAAGGCACTTCACTGGGGTGATTTACAAAGCATAACCTGGAAGACTCACATCATGAGATAGTGGACGAGCTGTCCGAACGTTTAGTCAAGGAGGTAGATTTTAAGAAACATCTTAAAAGGGCGCACGTGAGGTATGTAATGATTGTAACGAGTTCAGCAAGTTGAACCTCACAGTGTGAATTCCCTGATTGGACCAGATTCCCAGCCTCAATTAGGAGCCCTGGCTGACAGGTATAAACAGGAGTGTCGGAGGTTCTGCTCACTCTGAGAGCTGGCTTAGTGTCAAGGATTCTCCACGTGTAAATAAAGAGGGACTTGGTGATGGGATGCCGACCTCTTGTGGAGTTATTTCAGTGGCAACGATAGGAAAGCGTGCTTCTAAAGAAATTTGCTCGCAACAGTCGTCTTTTGAATTGGGGTAAGCATTTCTGGCACCATGCTGTAACTTGGGAAGCTTGACTTGTTCGATCCTGCTGAAGACTGGGCCCAGTACATGGAAAGAAGCATTTTTTTCCCCAGGAAAATGACACTGGGGCAGATGGAAAAACAACGAGTAATTCTCTTGACAGCTTGTGGACCCGCGGCTTTGTCAGTTATTAGGAGCCTAACATTCCCGGAGGCACTAAAACCTTACAAGAGTTGACGGATCTGATTAAGGAATATTATGACCCTCCTAAGTCCCCTCTAATTCTGAGATGCTGTCTATTTTATTTGGCAATTCAAGAACCAGGGGAATCTGTACTGGGATATTGAAAGAAGTTAAGACAACTGGCCTCTGACTTTGGTTTAACACTTAATAAGATGCTGACAAATCGTGAATCCCATCGTAAGGATTAATAATGTAGTCAGCCGACTAGCTGAAGCTGGACATGAGCCATGCATACTTACAATTGCGGTTAGGTGAGGGTTCCCAGAGGTATGCTACAATTAAGACCCATAAGGGTTTGTACCAATACACAAGACTGCCACTTGGGATATCGTCAGCCTGTGAAATGTTCCAGCGGACGATGGAGAACATGTTACAAAGTCTACCCCAGGTCGCCACTTATCTAGATGACATGCTAATAGAAGGGAAGACCAATAATGAGCGCATACAGAACTTGGACATAGTCCTTAGACATTTCTCCCGGGCGGGCATCTGCCTTAGAAAGATAAAATGTGTGTTCCAGGCACTCCAAATGACCTGTCTGCTCCACAGAGAGTTGACAAGACCGGGTTACACACATTAGAAGAGAAAGTGAGGGTGATCGAAGGTGCCCCGGCTCCCACATCTGTACAGGAGCTTAGATCTTTCCTTGGGCTGATGAATTATTACGGGAAATTCATATGTAACTTGACCTCCATCCTGGCACCTTGGCATCAACTCTTGAAAAAAAAAAGGGTCAGCCTTAGAAATGGTTGTGTAGCCATTGTTTTCAGGGAAGTGAAGAAACAGCTATCATCCTTTAAGTTGTTGGCACACTATGGTCCCAGGCAAGATCTGGGATTGACATGCGATGCCCCCCGTATGCCATCGGGGTAGTATTAGCTCATAGCTGGCCCAATGGAGAGGCACGATCACTAGCTAATGCATCCAGTACTTTGGCTAATGCAGAGTGTAAATATGTCCAGGTTGAGAAGGAAGGTTTGGCGGTCATATTTGGAATCAGGAAGTTCCACCAATACCTTTATGGATGTAAATTTGTAATAGTAATGGACCACAAACCCCTGCTAGGTCTACTTAAAGGACAAGGCAGTGTTGTCCATAGTTTCAGGCCAAATTCAACGGTGGGTTCTTATTCTAAGTGCATACAATTACAAGTTGGAACGCCGTCCAGGAGGCCAAGTAGCAAATGTAGATGCACTGAACCACCTCCCGCTGGCAGATACACCATCGGTGGTACCGCCAGTGGAAGAGTCTGTAATGGTTTTACATTTTCTGGGCACACTTCCAGTCACAGTGGACAATATCAGATTTGGGACGCAGGAAGGCCCGGTCCTGGCAAAACCGAAACAGCTGGCAGAAAGTAAAGGGCCATCACAACCTGCAAGCCCAAGGAAATTGATCGAAGGAGTGGGATTGATGGGATGCCTCCATGGAGAGCTAGTACAGACTCAACTTGGCACCAGAAGGATTTCCATGCTCTTCATCAAAATAGTGCCATGCAATATTTTACCCAAGAGGGCCCTTAATTAATCTCTCATCCAAAAGAGCGAGTCTCTCAACATGGCACCACTCCCTCAGCCTAGATATTGCACACAAGCCTCTGGAGTGGAGTGAATGGTTTCTGATCTAGTGGCATGGGAAAGGAGTTTGCAATGTGCAAGTGGAATGAGCCCTGGCCATTTTGTGCTTGTTCTGCATCTGACTATGCAGATCCCAAGCCTCAGGAATGTGGGCTGGGATTATGTACGGCACTACTGGGGGATGTAGGCATTAGGTAAATGCCAGTATTATGCAATGTCACACCAAGACCTTACAGAACGGTCATAGAATCATTAGGGCATAGACGGGGCATTTCAGCCGTCATGTTCATAGAATCCCTACAGTGTGGAAATGGGCCCTTCGGCCCAACAAGTCCACACTGACCCTCAGAGCATCCCACCCAGACCTATCCCACATAACCCACCTAATCTATACATCCCTGAACACTATGGGCAATTTCCCATGGCCAATCCACCCTAACCTGCACATCTTTGGACTGTGGGAGGAAACCGGAGCACCCGGAGGAAACCCACGCAGACACGGGGAGAATGTACAAACTCCACACACAGACAGTTGCCCGAGGGTGGAATCCCTGGCTCTGTGAGGCAGCAGTGCGAACCACTGAGCCACCGTGCCGACCCTGTTGTTGCCATTTCACTATCAGAGCTAACCACTTCCCTCTTCTCAGATAATTACCCAGTATTCTGTCACCCTGAGACCTTTCTCCAGTTCTTTCCAAGTTTGGAATAAAAAGGGAAGCCAAGAAAAGAACAAAAACCAGAAGTTGCTGGAAAAGCTCAGCAGGTCTGGCAGCATCCATGAATAAAACAAATCCGAATTAACGTTTCAGGTCCAGTGACCCTTCCTCAGAACGTTCTGAGGAAGGGTCACCGGACCCGAAACGTCAACTCAGATTTTTTTTTTTCTTCACAGACGCTGCCAGACCTGCTGAGCTTTTCCAGCAACTTCTGTTTCTGTTCCTGATTTACAGCGAGCGCAGTTCTTTCAGTTTTATCAAGCCAAGAAAAGCCTTTTCATCCTAAATGATAACAGTTTGGGATATAAAGCCAGGAGGAGGCTGGGAGAAGTCAACCATGGATAGAAAACAAGGTGCATTCCTACAGAAACAAGTTACAGCAGGGTCAGCAAACTGGGGGTGGGTGGCAGGCAGATATGGGAAATAATGGAATCAGAGATAGTAGGAACTGCAGATGCTGGAGAATCCGAGACAACAAGGTGCAGGGCTGGATGAACACAGCAGGCCAAGCAGCATCATAGGAGCAGAGAGGCTGACGTTTCGGGCCCAGACCCTTCATCAGAAAAGGGGGAGGGGAAGGGGGTTCCGAAATAAATAGGGAGAGAGTGGGAGGCGGATAGAAGAGGAATAGAGGAGAGGATAGGTGGAGTGGAAACAAACAGGTCGAAGAGGCGGGGATGGAGCCAGTAAAGGTGAGTGTAGGTAGGGAGTTAGGAAGGGGATAGGTCAGTCCAGGGAGGACGGACAGGTCAAGGGGGCGGGATGAGGTTGGTCGGTAGGAGATGGAGGTGCGGCTTGAGGTGGGAGGAGGGGATAGGTGGGAGGAAGAACAGGTTAGGGAGGCAGGGATGAGCTGGACTGGTTTTGGGATGCGGTAGGGGGAGGGGAGATTTTGAAACTTGTGAAATCCACATTGATACCATTGGGCTGCAGGGTTCCCAAGCGGAATATGAGTTGCTGTTCCTGCAACCTTCGGGTGGCATCATTGTGGCACTGCAGGAGGCCCAGGATGGACATGTCGTCTGAGGAATGGGAGGGGGAGTTGAAATGGTTCGCGACTGGGAGGTGCAGTTGTTTGTTGCGAACCGAGCGTAGGTGTTCTGCAAAGCGGTCCCCGAGTCTCCGCTTGGTTTCCCCGATGTAGAGGAAGCCACACCGGGTACAGCGGATGCAGTATACCACATTGGCAGATGTGCAGGTGAACATCTGCTTGATGTGGAAAGTCTTCTTGGGGCCTGGGATGGGGGTGAGGGAGGAGGTATGGGGGCAGGTGTAGCACTTCCTGCGGTTGCAGGGAAAAGTGCCGGGTGTGGTGGAGCTGGAGGGGAGTGTGGAGCGGACAAGGGAGTCACGGAGAGAGTTGTCCCTCCGGAAAGCAGATAAGGGTGGGGAGGGAAAGATGTCTTTGGTGGTGGGGTCGGATTGCAGATGGCGGAAGTGTCGGAGGATGATGCGTTGGATCCGGAGGTTGGTGGGGTGGTACGTGAGGACGAGGGGAAGTTACGGTCCTTGAAAAACGAGGACAACTGAGATGTACGGGAGTGGAATGCCTCATCCTGGGAGCAGATGCGGCGGAGGCGAAGGAATTGGGAATAGGGGATAGCATTTTTGCAGGAAGGTGGGTGGGAGGAGGAGTATTCTAGGTAGCTGTGGGAGTCGGTGGGCTTGAAATGAATATCGGTTTCTAGGTGGTTGCCCGATATGGAGACAGAGAGGTCCAGGAAGGGGAGAGAGGTGTTAGAGATGGTCCAGGTAAACTTAAGGTTGGGGTGGAAGGTGTTAGTGAAGTGTATGAACTGTTCGAGCTCCTCGTGGGAGCACGAGGCGGCGCCGATACAGTCATCAATGTAACGGAGGAAGAGGTGGGGTTTAGGGCCGGTGTAGGTACGGAAGAGGGATTGTTCCACGTAACCTACAAAGAGGCAGGCGTAGCTTGGGCCCATGCGGGTACCCATGGCTACCCCCTTTGTCTGTAGGAAGTGGGAGGAATTGAAAGAGAAGTTGTT
>NC_063370.1:7470102-7484696 GCF_021869965.1 Rhincodon typus
ACACACACACACACACACACACACACACACACACACACACACACAGAACCATTGGCTCTCACCTGACAACACGACTTCAATCAGGTCTCCTTCCTGGATATCGAGCTCCGATTTCACCAACTGCAGGATATTGTCAGAAGTTGGGTTGTGTCTGAAGAGGAGGATTTTGTCGTACATTCCATAGAAGCCACATTCTGGGAACTGGACAGAAACCAGGACACAACAGATCAGACTGGCAGTAACTCAAGGGAGGCTTTACAGAGCATAGGCGCCTTTGCACTTACGTTGTTGTATCGCTGTGGTGTAACAGCAGTACTGTTGCTGGATTATTGATCTGGTGACCCAGCTAATGTTCTGGGGAAAAGACCTCGACTATTCATCCTATCTATTCCCCTCATGATTTTATAAAAATCTATATCTCACCCCTCAGCCTCTGACGCTCCAGGGAAAATAGCCCCAGCCTATTCAGCCTCTCCCTGGAGCTCAACTCTCCAACCCTGGCAACATTCTTGTGAAACTTGAAAGGGTTCAGAAGATTTACAACATCCTTCCTATAGCACAGAGACTAGAATTGAACGCAGTATTCCAAAAGTGGCCTAACCAATGTCCTTTACAACCGAAACATGACCCTCCCAACTCCTATAATCAACGCACTGACCAATAAAGGCAAGTGTACCAAACACCTTTTTCACTATCCTGTCTACTTGCGACTGCACTTTCAAGGAACTATGAACCTGCACTCCAAGGTCTCTTTGTTCAGCAACACTCCCCAGGACCTTACCATCAGGTGTACAAGTCTTGCCCTGATTTGCTTTTCCAAAATGCAGCACCTCACATTTATCTAAATTAAACTCCATCTGCCACTCCTCGGCCCATTGGCCCGTCTGATCAAGATCCCATTGTACTCTTCACTGTCCACTGCTCCTCCAGTTTTAGTGTCATCAGCAAACTTACTAACCATACCTCCTATGTTCACATCCAAATCATTTATATAAATGACAAAAAGCAGAGGACCCAGCACCGATCCTTGTGGCACACCGCTGGTCACAGGCCTCCAGTCTGAAAAGCAACTGTCACCCTCTGTCTTTTATCTTTGAGTCAGTTCTGTATCCAAATGGCTAGTTCTCCCTGTATTCCATGTGATCTAACCTTTAGGGAAGGAAACTGCCACATGTGACTCCAGGCCCACAGCAATGTGGCTGACTAGAGTCTCAAAGTTGAAACAGCCATAAAATGATTGTCAGTTTCTAACAAAAATGAGGCATTACCTCGAATATCTGTCCCTTACCAATGGGCAGCAAGCCCCCCCAAAAAAAAATCACTTCAGATGGAAGAGAACTTTGAGGTGAGCTGTTCTGAATCTAGCTGATTATTTCAAAATGATTTTTGGACAGCAGGGAGCTTGTTGGAGTGTTTGATGCTGGCTTTAGCCCAAACCTTTCTTCAGACGCGTCGAGCCAGCCAAAAAACGGGAGAAAATTCCAGCCATGGAGACTTATCAACAATTCTTTCAGGGAATGGCTAGACCAGTGCTTAATGCCCATTCCCAATTGCTCTCCAGGAGCTGCCCGCTTGAATCGCTGCAGTCCACGTGTGGTAGGGACACCCACAATGGCAGCCAGGGAGGGAGGGAGTTCCAGGATTTTGACTCGGCAATACTGAAGGAACAATGATATATTTCCAAGGCAGGATGGTGAGGGGCTTGGAGGGGACCTTCCAAGGGGGTGGTGTTCCCATGTACCTGCTGCCCTTGTCCTTCTAGATGGCAAATGCCACACCATCTTCATTTGATGTGGGAATAGCAAACCATTCTGAAGAGACTGTCACCATTAGCTACAGAGATTAGCGCCCCTCTGTTTCTCCTATTGGTCTAGTTGAGTTGGGACCAGTAAACTGTTTGTCAATAGTTAGAGGTTACATCTCCTTTCTGCCTACTGAGCTTATGTATACAAAGCACTACTTTTGAATGAATGGCTATAGAATCCCTACAGTGTGGAAACAGGCCATTTGGCCCATCAAGTCCACACTGACCCTCTGAAGAGCATCCCACCCATTGCACTACCTATCCTTGTAACCCTGCATTTACCATGGCTAATCCAACTAACCTGCACATCTTTGGACTGTGGGAGGAAACACACGCAGACGCAGGGAGAATATGCAAACTCTACACAAACAGTTGCCCAAGGGTGGAATCGAACCCGGGTCCCTGGCACTGTGAGGCAGCAGCGCTAATCACTGAGCCACAATGAGTCATTGAATCATACAGCATGGAAACAGACTCTTCAGTCGAATCACTCCACACAGACCAGATTTCTGAAACTAAACTAGTCCCATTTGCCTGCATTTGGTCCATATCCCTCCAAACCTTTCCTATTCATGTACTTATCTGAACGTCTTTTAAATGTTATAACTGTACCTGCATGTACCACTTCCTCTGGAAGTTCATTTCACACACAAACTGCTCTCTTTATATAAAAAAAAGTTGCTCATGTGCTTTCTAAAACTTTCCCCCCTCATCTTAAAAATATGCCCCCTAGTTTTGAACTCCCCACCCTGGGGAAAACAGCCTTGTCATTCACCTTCTGACCCTCATGATTTTATAAACCTCTATAAAGGTTGAGGGGTGACCGTACGAAAGTTTACAAAATCATGAGGGGCATGGATAGGGCGAATAGTCAAGGTCTTTTCCCCAGTGTGGGGGAGTCCGAAACTAGAGGGGCATAGGTTTAAGGTGAGAGGGAAAAGATTTAAAAGGGCCTAAGCGGCAACGTTTTCACGCAGAGTGTGGTGCGTGTATGGAATGAGCTGCCAGAGGAAGTGGTGGAGGCTGGTACAATTACAACATTTAAAAGGCATCTGGATGGGTACATGAATAGGAAGGGTTTAAGAGGGATATGGGCCAAATGCTGGCAAATGGGATTGGATTCATTTAGGATTTATGGGCAGCATGGACGAGTTGGACTGAAGGATCTATTTCTGTGCTGTATACCAGGTAAGGTTGACAGATTTCCCTTCCTAAAACACAGTGATCCAGATGGCTTTTTCAGGCAGGTGAAGAGGATGGAGGAAACCAAAATATGTTGCATGATTTTTAAAAAGAACAGAAATCTACTTTTACAAGACTGTAATTTTACTTTTAATTTCGAAATTAACCAGGTCAGACACGTTTCGGGCACAGCCCTGGGGTGGGATAGACTTGAATGTGTCTCTTCAGACCTACAGCAAGGGGCACTGACAGTGCACTATAATCCTTTCACAAGGGTACAACCCAATAAAATCAGCAACATAGCTTTGAAGAGGTGTGAGAGAGAGTAGAAAGAAAGGAGGAAGGGAAAGAAAGGAGGAAGGGAAAGAAAGAAAAAAAGTGAGAAAGAGAAAGAGAGAGGGTGCGAGAAAGAGAGCATAGGAGTGTGGAAGCATGAGAGAGAGACTGAAGGAGAACGAAGAGAAACAAAAAGCATACAGAGACCTCTTCTCACCTGTCAAACATCTTAAAGTTCATCTAAATGGCTTGAAAGTAAAGCAGTTTATCTTGAGCACAGCAAGACCCCACAAAACAAGAAACCTTATTAAAAGTGGAATCAATGTTTTTTTAATGTGTTTTTTTGTGTGGGGTTCACCTGGAGTAAAGTAAGCAGGGGAACTCTTGATCTACCCCACAAGAGGTTCAAATTCCTGAGATGCAAAAAGCACCTAACATTTTTGGAGACGGAAGCACAAGAGAAAATTTCGACCCAGGACAAAGGAGGTTTGACACAAGAGCTGTCTGAGTCACAGCCTACGATGAGAGAGAGTTTGCATGTTGTGCTCCCTGTCTGGCCTCCCTACCGACTCTTAACCTTGAGAGGCCAGATTTGCTCTGTCTGGTTCACACATCTCAACATGATAGAGGGAAGACAGTAAAAAGGGCTGATTGCTGTTTTTTTGATAGAGAGCAAACTTTAAATTTAAAAAATGTACAATAGCACCCTCACATGCGGTCAAGGCTTCTCTTTCAGAAATCTCTTCCATGGCAACGTTGGACAAGGTCAAGAGTTTCCTACAACCAAAGATGTGGTGGATTGGCCATACCTAATTGCTCCATAGTGCCCAGGGATGTCTAGGCTAGGGGGGTTAACTATGACAAATGTGGGGTTACAGGGTTAGTGTGGGATGCTGTTTAGAGAGTTGGTGAGACTCAACGGGCTGAATGGTCTCTATCTGCACTGTTGGGATTCTATAAACCATCGAATCTGGGCGGCATGGTGGCTCAGTGGTTAGCACTGCTGCCTCACAGCACCAGGGACCCGGGTTCAATCCCACCCTTTGTGCAAACTCCACACAGACGGTTGCCCTTCTCCCCGTTTCTGCGTGGGTTTCCTCCCACAGTCCAAAGATGTGCAGGTTGGGGTGGATTGGCCATGCTAAATTACCCCATAATGTCCAGGGGGCAGAATAGCCATAGCCATACGTGGGGTTACAGTCTTAGGGTGTAGGGTTGGGAAGGATGCTCTTCAGAGTGTCAGTGTGGACTTGATGGGCCTAATGGCCTCTTTCCATACTGTAGGGATTCTATGATCCAGGGCCCCACTCAACACCAGGCTCCTCACACTTCAACTTCACCAATATGGTTACCTACAGCCCAACCTCACCCTGCCCTTTCCAGAATTGAGGAATGATTCCCCAGAGCCTTGCAGGAAGGAGAGGGGGAATAAAGAAACATTTGCCACAGTAGGACAGCGATGTGGATAAGAACCTCTTAAAATGGGATTCTGAGCTCAGAACGCCTCCCCCAAAGCTGGATTCCTGCTCAATGACAAGATCACTAACCTCAGCCTCCGCCACTCTTGGAAGGTCGTCCCAAGGTAGGGAAAGATTTAAACGAGACCTAAGGGGCAGCTTTTTCACACAGAGGGTGGTGCGTGTATGGAACGAGCTGCCAGAGGAAGTGGTGGAGGCTGGTACAATTACAACATTTAAAAGGCATCTGGATGGGTACATGAATAGGAAGGGTTTAGAGGGATAGGAACCAAATGCTGGCAAATGGGACTAGGTTAATTTACGGTATCTGTTCAGCATGGATGAGTTGGACCAAAGGATGCGTTTCTGTGCTGTATGGCTCTGTGGCCCCCTATTTCGAACAGCAGCACACGCTGGGGTGGAAATCTCTGACAACAATTGACCCTAAAACCGACATCACTACAGCAAGACGGGCTCTTTTGCGGGTCGCGGGATCTTGCTGTGCTCCAATTGGCTGCCGGGTTTCCACCAACTGCATCACTTCCAAGCGCTGCGACACTTTTGAAGGCAACACGAAAGCAGTTTGGGGGCTTCCCAGGGTTAGGAAGGGCGCTACTTAAATGCAAGCCCGTGCAATCCTTAAGCCACCCCTCCCGTTCAGCATGGACCAAGGGCCCTTCTCGTGTCCCTCAGTTCCCCATTAAACAATGCAGCACCTGCTCAGGAGGAACGAAAGTAATTCTGCGATCAGTATTGGCTTCAGGTCGAACAGGAACCATGGGTGTGGTAAACGTACAAAGTTGCACCGGCCTTACTAGGAAGTGACAACTCCCTTTCACATGAAAAAAATTATTCGAGAAACAGCTCCATCAACAAAGTGCTCCTTTGACAATCACAGTGAGCCACCACCACCCCCCACCGAATAAACAGGAGGTTCGTGTTCAAGTGTCTACACTCCACAAGTCACTCTGATCTAGAAAGCAAGAGGAAGTTGGTGTTAAATTGAGATTAACCAAGATACGGCTGGTTTTGCTCAGCATTAATGCTGCGTACTCCCCGTTTAGATTCCTGAGCAGATTAGGTGCACAATGACGTCCCCTTTACCCACACCAAATTACAAAGACTCAGCCCTATGAATCACTTTGCTGACATTTTAGAAACAACCTGCATATACACAGTGCCGGTGACCAGGTCAAGGGTCCCAAAGCCAATGTCCCAAAGTAGGAAGGCCCCAAATGTCCCACCCTTCCTTTCCACCTTTAAGACATTGCTTGAAGACTACCCTCTTTGGTAGAAAGTTTTGTCAAAGTGGCAACACTTAATTAAAAGGTAGGTATTTATGAATGCCAGAAAAACACCACTGATGCCCCTTTAGGGAAGGAAACTGCCATCCTTATCTGGTCTGGTCTACATGTGACTCCAGACCCACAGCAATGTGGTTGACTCTTAGCTATCCTCTGGAGTGTGCAATAAATGTTGACCTAGCCAATCGTGCCCTCATCCTGTGAATGAATAAAAATGAGATTATGCACACTCTCTGGCCTTCCTCACCAGATCTCATATGGAGAAACTTGGGAGCAATTTGTTCCTGTAGTTCCAGGTATTTAAAAAAAAAAATATTCATGGAACACAGAAGTCACTGACCAGGTCACTGTTTATTGGCCATCCCCAATTTCCCAGAGGGCAGCTGAGTCAGAGTCAACCACTTTGCTGTGGGTCTGGAGTCACATGTAGGCCTGAGTGGGTAAGGATGGCAGAGTTCCTTCTCTGAAAAGACATTAGTGACCCAGATGGGTTTACCTAACAATCGGCAACAGTTTCATGGTCATCATTGGACTCTTAACCTCAGACTTTAAAAAAAAACTGAATTCAAATTCCACCATCTACCTCGGCTGGATTTGAACCTGGGTCCCAGGAATAGCCTAGCCTCCCTTCAAAGTTGCGGGGATCGTAAAGTGGTTTCATGCAGAATCACAGTCAGAGAGCTTTAGCCCTTCAAACACTTCCAGGCATAATTGATCCTCTGGTTTCAAAGAGCTCCTGCTGGGACATTAGATCCAAAATCGGCTTAGAAGGAGGAAGCAGAGGGTGGTGGCTCAAGGGCATTCTTGTGAGTGGAAGCCTGTCTCCAGTGGCATACCACAGAGCTCAGTGTTGTGTCCCTTACTGTTTGTTTTGTACCTGAACCACCTGGACATGAAATGTAGACAGTGTGATCAGTGAATGTGCAGGTAACACTAAAATGGGGGGTGTGCTAAACAGCGAGGAGGAAATATAGACCGGCTGGACAGCGGAAAATGGAATTTCATCCTGAAAAGGGAGAGAGGACTAGCAAGGCAAGGGCGGACATATTGAATACAGGACCCCAGGAAGTACAGAGGGACCGTGGTGTGCATGTCCAGGGATCCTTGAAGATAGTAGGACAAGTGGTTAGGAAGGCCCTATGAGTCAGGGCATTGAATACAAGAGGAAAGTGGTTATGATGGAGCTGCATATGATGTTAGTTCGGCCACAGTTGGAGCACTGTGTACAGCTCTGGTCACCACACTATAGTAAGGACGTGACTGTATTAGAGAGAGGGTGCACAGGAGGTTCACCAAGATGTTGCCTGGGATGGAGCGAATCACCGATGAGGAGAAACTAGATAGCCTGGGGTTGCTTTCCTTAGAACCGAGAGCGGGTATCTGATCAGGGTGGACAAAGTTAGGTGGGGCAAAGACAGGGTATTGGGGGAGGGGGAAGCAAATTATCCCCCCCCCTTAGAAGAAGGGTCAATAACCAGGGGGCACAGTGGATAACAGCAGGAGGTTTAGAGGGGATTGGAGGGAAAAAATATTCACCCAGCATAGGTAGGTGTGTGAAACTCACTGCCTGAAAGGATGAGAAAGGCAGGAAACCTCAAAGCTTTTAAGGAGGTATTTAGATGAGCACTTGAAACGCCACAGCACACAAGTCTACTGGAGGGCTCTTGTGCACTTAGTGTTCCTGACCTCTGAGCCAGGAGGCTTGGGTTTAATAAGTAATAACATCTCTGAACAGGATGCTGAGAAAAAATATCTACAAGGCTACAGACCAAGTGCTGGAAAACAGGATTAGAATAGATGGAGAGAGATAGTTGGAACTGCCGATGCCAGAGAATCTGAGATAACAAGGTGTACAGCTGGATGAACACAGCAGGCCAAGCAGCATCATAGGAGCAGGAAGGGTGACGTTTCAGGTCTAGACCCTTCTTCAGAAATGGGGGAGGGGAAGGGGATTCTGAAATAAATAGGGAGAGAGGGGAGGCGGATAGAAGATGGATAAAGGAGAAGATAGGTGGAGAGGAAACAGACAGGTCAAAGAGGCGCGGATGGAGCCAGTAAAGGTGAGTGTAGGTGGGGAGTTAGGGAGGGGATAGGTTGGTCCAGGGAGGACAGACAGGTCAAGGAGGTGGGATGAGGCTAGTAGGTAGGAGATGGGGGTGGGGCTTGAGGTGAGAGGAGGGGATAGGTGGGAGGAAGGACAGGTTAGGGAGGTGGGGACGAGCGGCTGGTTTTGGGATGCGGTAGCGGGAGGGGAGATTTTGAAGCTTGTGAAGTCCACATTGATACTGTTGGGCTGCAGGGTTCCCAAGCGCAATATGAGTTGCTGTTCCTGCAACCTTCGGGTAGCATCGTTGTGGCACTGCAGGAGGCCCAGGATGGGCATGTCGTCTGAGGAATGGGAGGGGGAGTTGAAATGGTTTGTGACTGGGAGGTGCAGATGTTTGTTGTGAACTGAGCGTAGGTGTTCCACAAAGCAGTCCCCAAGCCTCCGCTTGGTTTCCCTGATGTAGAGGAGGCCACAACGGGAACAGCAGATGCAGTAAACCACATTAGCAGATGTGCTGGTGAACATCTGCTTGATGTGGAAAGTCTTCTTGGTGCCTGGGATGGGGGTGAGGGGGGAGGTGTAGGGGCAGGTGTAGCACTTCGTGCGGTTGCAGGGAAAAGTGCCGGGTGTGGTGGGGCTGGAGGGTGTGTGGAGCGGACAAGGGAGTCACGGAGAGAGAGTGGTCCCTCTGGAAAGCAGATAAGGATGGGGAGGGAAAAATGTCTTTGGTGGTGGGGTTGGATTGCAGGTGGCAGAAGTGTCGGAGGATGATGCGTTGGATCCGGAGGTTGGTGGGGTGGTACGTGAGGACGAGGGGGATTCTGTTTTGGTTGTTATTGCGGGGAGGGGGTGTGAGGGATGAGTTGCGGGAATGTTTGATGACTGGCACAGACACTAGGCCTCTTTCTGAGCTATAATGACACGGAGTCTCATTACACCAGGCAACACAAAGGTACTGTGAACTTCCAAACTGGAAGGAGATCAAAGCCAGACTTTTGCCTACAAGCCAAGTTGGTGGTTGGAACTGACTGCACGTGATTCCTAAAGGATCACGGTCCTGGAGGACACCCTGCTCCCTGGTAAAGCAGTGTGCTATCCACCCAAATTCTAGGCCATCTCTCTTGAAATGTCCTCCACCACTCTCCCTTTTGAGGGAGAAGTCTCAAGATCCATCTCTCAGCCTGAAAATCCAGTCAACTCCCACGCTCAATACCTCCCTCATTTCTTGGTCGCCACCACTCTTCCTTGGCATAGAGTCAAATGTAATGGGCGACCAGGTCCATCCAAGGCTAAAGAAAGAACAATTGTGTTAACGGGACATGCCAGGAGTATTAGTGAAGTAGGTGATGTTCCTGGCAGGGAGATATCCAGCTTACCAACAATAAGCTGCCAAGTGGTACCACAATGCCCACTTTTCCACAACAAACTATGGGATTTTACCTAACAGAAGCAAGGCAGGAAACATTTTCTGCCAAGGTCAGAGATCACAGCTTCAAGACCCACAGCAAAGACGCTGGACACAAGATCAAGACTGACCTCTCACTCCCAGTGCAGTACTGCTGGAATACTGCATTCCCAGAGGTGAGAGCTTTCAAATGAGATCTTAAGCAGATGTCCCATCAGGTAATAAATTCTCTACTACCAAATCCCCTCAAAACTCATCAAGGAGATAGCCTAGACCGTAACTTCTATTTTATTTTTCTTCTTTATTCATTCAAGGGTTGAGGGCATCTCTGGCCAGGCCAGCATTTATTGCCTATCCCTATTCTCCCAGAGGGAAAGTAAGAGTCAATCACAGTGTTGTGGGTCTGGAGTCACATGTAGGCCAGACCAGGTGAGGATGGCAGATTTTCTTCCCCAAGGGATATTCGTGAACAAGATGGGCCTTTTCCCAACAATTGACAATGGATCATCAATAGGCCCTTAATTCTAGATTCTTTATTGAGTTGAAATTCCAATATCTGCCGTGGTGGGATTTGAACCCAGATCCCCAGAACATTAGCCGAGTTTCTGAATTAACAATCTAGCGATAATACCACTGAGCCATCACCTTTCCTTAAAGGCAAGTTTAAGGCGCTGCATTCCAGGTGGGATTTGATTGGCCAAACTACTAAGCTTTAAGCAAAACAAACTTTATTTTTACACCACAGTTAAAATACAAGCAAAAAAAAAAAGAATCTGCATAACTTTGTCTATTGAAATATTTAAAATAATATATATTTTAGCTAATACTCATTAACTGTCCCAATATAGCAGCATCCCATAAACACACCCTTGGCAAAGGCAGATTCAGCAAAACAGAGTTCCCTCACTTGTTATCTCCTCCAGTCCAGGAGAAAGGAGCACCAACAGAAGGAATCTAGCAGCAGAGAGAGGGAGCGCAAGCTTTTTGCACAGAGTGCTTGTATCTAGCAGCTTCAACTCCAGAATCCCCCAAATTCAACTGAAAGCAAAAACTAGAACTGAGAGCCTGACTCCACCCATTCATGCTGCTTTTGTCTGATTTTTTAAAAAAATCCTAAAGTTTTTTTTTAAAAATCTCTGCTTTCCAAGGAGCAGACAACCTGTCACTAGGTGTACAACACCTCTCCAAAACAACTAGGACAGAAGAAATCCCTCTTAAAAGGAACATTGTGTCACAACTATAATGAAGGTCACTACAGTCCTGACTAACGTCTATCACTAAACTGGCATCACATAAAATAAAATAAAACCTGATGAGGATCATTTTTAATTTATTCACTTGCAGGATGTGGGCATCACTGGCGAGGCCAACATTCATTGCCCTCGAAGGGGGTGGCAGTGAACTGCCCTCTTGAGCCACTGGGGGGGGCAGTGACACCATTAGCACTGATGGTGAGGAAATCCCAGGTGTTTTTGGGAGCTTGCTGTGCTCAAAATTGGCAGCCACATTAAAAACACAGTCACAAGCCCTGTACGTCGTCAGCTGTATAGCACTTTAGGGGGCCACTCTGGGGACTGTGAAGGGCACTACATAAACGCAAGTATCGTTCCAAAAAAAAAGTCACATCTGAGTGGGTCAATTAGCCTGAAGTCGAGTGAGTGGCTTCATTAAAATTGTTAGTTTCGAGGCTCAACTCTAAATGCTTAACAGACAGCCACACATCCTAATGATGTGGGGGAAAAAGTAGCACAAAATACCAAATTATTCGACGAACAACCTGCTTCCACCCAAATGCAGCTCAGTGGGCAGAAGGCACGGTGTCTCAGTGGGCACAGGGTCACAGAGGGATGTCAAGGACAAGCTGACACTCTCTGGGCACCGAGAGACCAGTCATTTCCTTTTCTCGGGCACAAAAATCGATCTCACACCAAAAAAGGAAGAAGAAGAAAAAAAAATGAACAGACGGCATACGAGCATTAACCAAAGACCGCATCCGTGGTCAAACAGGCAGACACAGAGCTCCTCCAAGTGGGAAACCACCGTGCTGTTAGGGAAACTAAAACGGAAGCCAGAAAAGTTTGGAGTGGGAGGGTGTCTTTGCATCAGAGACCCACGCACGACAGGATTCAACACAAAAGCTCTTCCTGTGCTTTACAGCCTACTAGACAGAGACAGACAGAGAGAGAGTGTGGTTAACACAAGCACCCAGGCCAAGGTACTAGTACTCTCACCCACAGATGCACCATCAGCCTCTGTCTGTTGTTCGAGGGTTCAAATCCACCCTCCAGGGGACAAACGCCTGGATCTTCCAGTCTCTGGATGTTTGAGACACCGGGTGCACTCAGAAAGCTCTGCCTGTGCAGTAAACCATCCAGGGAATTTAAAAACTTGGAAGAGTCACACAGCACGGAAACAGACCCTTCGGTCCATAATCCCAGGCTAAACTAGTCCCACCTGCCTGCTCCTGGCCCATATCCCGACAAATCTTTCCTATCCGTGTACTTATCTAAGTGTCTTTTGAATGTTGTTTAAACTGTACCCGCACCCACCACTTCCTCAGGAAGGTCATTCCACACACCAACCACTGTGTTAAAAAAAAGCCCCTCATATCTTTAAATATTTCTCCTCTCGCCTTAATAAAATACGCCCCCTAGTCTTGAAATCCCCCACCCTAAGGAAAAGACACCTGTCATTCACTTTATCTATACCCCTTAAGATTTTATAGATCTCCGTAAGGTCACCCCTCAACCTCCTACACTCCAGTGAAAAAAGTCCCAGCCTTTCCTTATAACTCAAGCCCTCCAATCCCAGCAATATCCTGGTAAACCTCTTCTGAATCCTCTCCAGCTTAATAATATCCTTCCTGTAACAGGGTGACCAGAACTGGAGACTGTACTCAGAAGAGGCCTCACCAATGTCCTGTACAACCTCAATATAACATCCTAAGTTCCAGAGAGCAATTCCCTAGCATCTGGACCCCGCTGCCAAAAGTTTCTGAACTCCAGATAGAGTCGGAGACTGTTATTAACAATCACCCATGAGACTTGGACGTCCCTGGCTGGGCCAGCATTTATTGCCCGTCCCCTAATTGCCCCCTAGATGCCTTCTTGAACCGCTGCAGCCCATCCTCACCTTAATGGTTACCCAGCAAAGGTCAGGAGAGATTAAAACATGCTCTAACACCTGGCTAACTATAAAACTGCTCTATGCAGCTGCCCCTCAGCTCAATCGGGGCTTCACAATCGGGGGACACTTGGAGCTGCTGCAAAGCCCCTTTCCATCTGATTGCTTTAGTTAAACAGAGGCTGAAGCCTAAATTCTGTTCAGGGAGAGAGCACAAGCGTGTGGCAGGCAGAGGGGGGGGGGGGGGCGGGGCGCATGCAAGGTGAGAGCGTGCGAGGGAGAGCGCGGGCGCGAGAAAGGCAAGGTGAGGGGGGAGAGGGAGATAGAGAAAGAGAGAGAAAAAGAGAGTGGGGTGTGGGAAGAGACAGAGACTCACCTCCCACTCAGTTGATACTAAAACCAGTCAGATTTCCTGCTCTCACTCACAATCCAATCATATTGTACGGTGAAGGGATGCTCTCAAGATGCCCTGATAACCCAAAACCCACGCCGCTGCACAAGGAAACACCGCAGTGAGACGCTGGTGATGGCCAGCGCGGTTACAACAACTGGGCGTGCCATCTCTCTGCAAATTCCCTCGTACCCTACACCAGCAGCTGACCACCTCTGCCCTGGGTACCACACCCTGTAGCTTCTTCAATGTAACTGTATACCCAAGGGTGGCTTGCCTCTGGGGAGCCATTCTGGTCAACCCTTTCATCAGGCTTCACATCTTTTCCAAGAACTGCAGACACCGATCAGACCACAACCAGATCAGCATGTTCCTGTTCAACAGTAGAGCAGGAATGAAGGGCTCCCACCCAAAATGTAGACTCCCCTGCTCCTCAGACGCTGTCTGACCTGCTATGCATTTCCACCTCCACATTTATTGACTCTAGCTTCCAGCATCGCAGGGAGGGCGATGGCCTAGTGGTATTATCGTTAGACTGTTAATCCAGAGACCCAGATAATATTCTGGGGACCAGGGTTCGAATCCCGCCACGGCAGATGGTGGAATTTGAATTCAATAAAAATAAAAACGATGACTATGAATCCATTGCTGATTGTTGGGAAAAACCCATCTGGTTCACTAATGCCCTTTAAGGAAGGAAACTGCCATCCCTTACCTGGTCTGGCCTACATGTGACTCCAGTCCCACAGCAATGTGGTTGACTCTCAACTGCCCTCTGGGAAATAAGGGACAGGTAATAAATGCTGCCTGGCCAGTGATGCCCTCATCCCATTAATGAATAAAGGGGGGAAAAAAAAAGTCTTTACTGTCTCCAGGGCTGCTTGGCCAAAGCCTTATGTTTTTAACAGTGTGCAGAAAGGTAGGCTTGCAGTTATATAGAGTCTTTCACGAACTAAGGCTGCTTTTTCTTCAATGTGTAGTATTTGGGTGGCACGGTGGCTCAGTGGTTAGCATTGCTGCCTCACAGCACCAGGGGCCCAGGTTATATCCCACCCTCGGGCGACTGTCTGCGTGGAGTTTGCACATTCTCCCCGCGTCTGCGTGGGTTTCCTCCGGGTGCTCCGGTTTCCTCCCACAGTTGAAGATGTGCAAGTTAGGGTGGATTGGCCGGGCTAAATTGTCCACAGTCACCAGGGACGTGCAGGCTGGGTGGATTAGCCATGGGAAATGCAGGATTACAGGGATGGCGGTGGGTCTGGGTTCAATGCTCTTTGGAGGGTCTAGGTGGGCTCAATGGGCCAAATGGCCTACTTCCAAACTGTAAGGATTTCATGATTGTCCAAAACAGGGTAGATAACATTGTTAGTAAATTAACACCGAGGAGATGGTTTCAAATCCCACCTCAGTCATTCAATAAAAATCTGGACTGAAAAAAATGGCAATTACATAAACCACTATCCACATTTGGAGCACTGCATCCAGCACCGGTCGCCTGCTACAGGACGGATATTATTAAATTGGAAAGGGTGTGGAAAAGATTTACCAAGATATTGCCAGGGTTGGAGGGTTTGAGCTGTAGGGAGAGGCTGAAGGATGTTGGAGGGT
>NC_063370.1:7484706-7535887 GCF_021869965.1 Rhincodon typus
GGTTTGAGCTGTAGGGAGAGGCTGAAGGATGTTGGAGGGTTTGAGCTATAGGGAGAGGCTGAACAGGTCAGGGCTATTTTCCTTGGAGCGTCAGAGGATGTGAGGGGTGACCTTATAGAGGTTTATAAAATCATGAGGGGCCAATTGTTGGGAAAAACCCATCTGGTTCACTAATGCCCTTTAAGGAAGGAAACTGTCGTCCTTACCTGGTCTGGCCTACATGTGACTCCAGACCCACAGCAATGTGGTTGACTCTTAACTGCCCTCTGGGCATTAAGGGACGGGCAATAAATGCTGCCTAACCAGTGATGCCCTTATCCCATTAAGTTTAAGGCGAGGGGGTAAGATTTAAAAGGGACATGAGGGGGAACCTTTATCACACAGATGGTGGCTTGTATGTGGAATGAACTGCCAGAGGAAGTGGTAAATGCAGGTACAGTTACAACATTTAAAGAACATTTAGACAGGTACATGAACAGGAAAGGTTTGGAGGGATATGGGCCAAACACAGGCAAATTGGACTAGTTTAGTTTGGGAAACATGGTTGGCATGGACAAGTTGGACTGAAGGGTCTGTTTCCGTGCCGTATGACACCAATGGCTGAAAAACAAAAACACCATCTGCGCCATTAATGCTCTTTAGGGAAGGAAATCTGCCACCCCTATCCAGTCCGGCCTACATGTGACTCCACAACCAGTCTGGAAATTTGGGGATGGGCAATAAATGCTGGCCTAACCCACATCCTATCAATGAACAAATCAAAAATGTTTCTCTTCTTCAAAAATGTTGCTCAGTGGGATCTTTTGCATGTATCGGGCCTCAGTTTAATCTGAAAGACTATGCCACTGCCCCAAGCACTGCCACCTTTTATTATGTGACTCTTCAGCTGGGTCACTGGATCAGAAACGTTAACTCTGCTTTCACTCTACAAACACTGCCAGACCTGCTGAGTTTCTGCAGCGACTTGTTTCCATTTCTGGCATCTGCAGTTCTTTGGTTTTTCGAGCAGCTTTCGTCATGTACTTGAGTGTCTGCAGTGGGACTTGAACACTTGACCTTTTGATTCAGAAGCAGACAGCACTACCCACTGAGCCACAACAATGTCCAAGTTTGGAATTAGAGAGAATAGCGAACTGAGAGCGGCAGCAGGAGCAGCCAAGAACTGGAACTGAGTGAGAGCTGTTTGAATTTGGAGTGCATTTCAGACAGGACAAACATGTTCTCTTTGAGGAGCCATCACAGTGCTGACTGGTAAGCAGATTTTAAACAATTTGATGAACTTATTTGGAAATGCAATGAAACAGAAAATTTACAGCATGGGGAAACAGGGACAGGATGTTACTCATAGTTGATCAAGAATCAAAACACTCCAAAAGCAGATTTCAAAGAATATCTTAAAAAGGGCAGGGGTGTGAGAGAGAGAGAGAGAGAGTGTGTGTGTGTGTGAGAGAGCGAGAGAGAGTCCAGAGCTTAAGGCTAAGGCAACAAAGGCATCGACAGTGGGCTAAATGTAAACAGAGGGATACACAAACACTCACAGGCAGATGTATAGCAACTGAAGGGGCTTCTCTCAATGTTGTTCCAGTCTGGGTAAAGCACAGACTACAGAGTGACTCCTTAAGTTAAGGAGAACTCAACAGACATTAAAGTCAAAAATCAGAGTCACTCAGTTCGTAGACTACATGCAAAATTTCCTTCTCCGTTTTCTGTGGCTTTCAGCGAAAATGCAGTATATTGGGTGTTAGAATCAAAGGATGTGTACAGCACAGAAGGTGGCCAATTGGCCCATCAGATCTTTACTGCACCCCCCCCCAACAAGAAAGTGAGGAACCTATTCCCATGTTCTACTGCAATTTAAGATGCTCTTCAGGTAATTCTACAATTCTCTTTTGAAAGCCTCTCCCTTGGCACATTAGAGCATGAGCCTATGGTGTGTCTCATTTAAAGCAGACTCCTGGTTAGATAGGACATTTCTTGGGAATTTCTTCAGGCAGTGGGGGGATAATCTGTGGAACTCACTGCTGCAGAGGACTGTGGAGGCCAAGTCATTGTCTTCAAGGACAGAGACAGGTAGGTTCTTGATCCGTAAAGGGATCAAGGGTTATGGGCTTGAGAAACACAACCATGAATGAATGGCAGAGCAGACTTGATGGGCAGAGCCTAATTCTGCTCCTATATCTCAAGGACATTTGTTAAGGGGCGGGGGGAAGCTTGGTGGGTCAGGGAGCAGGAGTGAAAAGGAAGCTGAATTGACTGGTCTCCAGAACCGAAAAAAAAAACACTTACTTAAGATCAAAGGGTCAAGATACACCGAAAAAAGAAACAAGACTCCTATCTATCTCATGGATTTTTGTGGGAACTTGCTGCACACAAATTGGGTTCGGTTTTCCAACATGACCTTGGCTGGGACAGGAATCCCTGGCTTAGACACGAGGCTAATCTCTTCCGATAGGACTCCGAGCTACTTTACAATGGTGTTTTGTGGCGAGGTTCGTACTAACAGTCTCAGAAGTTTAGAACTAGCCAGATTTAAATTCCTTTTAGTTCCAGGGATATAAGAAACAGGTGTAAGAGCAGGCCATTGAGTTGGCTCCACCTTCAATCAGGATCGAGTTGGCTACGGTCTTAACTCCAACTTTCTGCTGGACCCCCCCCCCTTAACCTTGAACTCTCTTGTTAATCAAAAATCTATTCAAGTCGGCCTTGAATACATTCAAAGCCCCAGACTCTGGTACTCAATAGGGCACTGAATTCTAAAGACACCCAGATGAAATACCTCATCGCACTCTTGAATTGGGAATCTCCTAATTTTGAAATTGTGCCGCCTAACTCTACATATGGGGGTGGGGGTTGATGGCTAGTGTTGTTATCACTGAACTATTAATCCAGAGACCCACAATGTTCTGGGGACGCAGGTTCAAATCCCAGCATGGCAGATGGTGGATTTTGAATTCAATAAAAACAAACTGCAATTAAGAGTCTAGTGATGACCATGAAACCATTGCCAATTGTCGGAAAAACTCATCTGGCTCATTAATGTCCTTAGAATCAGAATCCCTACAGTGTGGAAACAGGCCCTTCAGCGCAACATGTCCAACTCCGACCCTTGGAGCATCCCACCCAGACCCATACTCCTATAAACCCACCTAATCAACACATCAATGAACACACACAGGCAATTTAGCACGGCCAATCCACCCTAACCTGCACATCCCTGGGCACTATGGCGTAATTTAGCACGGCCAATCCACCCTAACCTGCACATCCCTGGGCACTATGGCGTAATTTAGCACGGCCAATCCACCCTAAATTGCACATCTTTGGACTGTGGGAGGAAACCCACGCAGACACGGGGAGAATGTGCAAACTCCACACAGACCTGCTGAGTTGCTTTTCCCAGCAATTTCTGGTTTTGTTTTTATTTCTAAGGGAATAGAGTATAAAGGTAGGGAGAATTTTGTCAAACTGCACAATGCAATGTTCAGAGCACACCTGGAGTCTAAACAGTATTGGTCCCCTGGTCCAGGGAAAGATATACTGGCATTGGAGGCAATCCAGAGAAAGTTCACTAGGCTAATACAGGGCATGGGGGTACTGTCTTATGAGGAGAAGTTGGATGGATTTTGAGCCTGTACTCATTGAAGTTTAGAAGGATAAAAAGGTGATCTTATTTAAACATATAACATTCTTAGGGGACCTGACAGAGTAGAAGTGGGAAGGTGGTTTACAACTGTGGGAGACTTTAGGACTGGAGCGTGTAAACTCAGAATAAGGGGGGTCGCACAAGTCAGAGGCAAGGAGGAATTGCTTCTCTGAGGGCAATGAATCTGTGGAATTCTTTACTGCAAAGGGCTACTGAAGTTATGTATAATCAAGGCTGAGGTAGACTTTTTTTTAAAACCAGTAAGGGAATCTAGGCTACTTTGGGAGATCAAGCAGGAAAGTGGAGTTGTGGATTATCAGATCAGCCATGATCTTATCGAATGGTGGAGCAGACTAGATGGGCTGAATGGCCTACTTATCTTACCAGAGTCTTATGGATTCATTAGGCTGATTCCTGACAAGAAGGGGCTATTTTATGAGGAAACATTGGGCTTACTCTCATTGAACTTTAGAATGAGCAGTGATCTGTATTGAAATACTCAAAATTCTGACAAGCTTTGACAGGGTAGACACTCACATGTTGTTTACCCTTGTGAATTTTTTTTTTAAAATTCATTCACTGGGTAAGGGTATCGCTGGCTAAGCCAGCATTTATTGCCCATCCCTAATTGCCCAGAGGGCAGTTAAGAGTCAACCACATTGCTGTGGGTCTGAAGTCACATGTAGGCCAGACCAGGTAAGGATGGCAATTTCCCTGCCTGGAGTCCATGGATGGGAGGTCAGCATTCCATTTGCCTTCCCTAATAACCGTGAAATTTGGTTACTAGCTTTGTGAAATTCTTCTCTGAATAACTTCCACATTAGCAAAGCCAGTGGGGCCACTATCAACAGTTCATGGCCTACTTTCCTGGGTCTAACGCATCAAATGACTCACCATTACAAATATAAAGAGTAACACTCAAATAGCCAGCTATCAGCTTTGGCTCAGTGGAAAGCACTCTCGTCTCTAAATTAGATATTTATGGCTTCAATTCCCATTTAAAGATTCAAATGCACAATCTCTGTTTACACTGTCAGCGCGATAATAGAACGAGAGCCTCACTGGCACCCCAAATTGGTTATTACAAACTAATCCAATCCGCTATGAGGAGGGTACACCCAATTGGAATTATCACTTGACTATTAATCCAGAGACCCAGTTAATGTTCGAATCCCACCACGACAGATGAAGGAATCCAAATTCAATATATAAAAAAAATCTGGAATAAAGCAGAGCCAGAGGGCTCTCGCAAGGTATTGGTAGTGTCGCTATCTCTGATCCAGAAGGCCCAGGTTCGCGTCCCAGCTGCCCAAGAGGTGTGTAATTACGGCTCTGAACAGGTAGATTAGGGAAAATATAAAAGCAGACCCACTCATTTCTGCTGATGGGCTTCTGCAGTTATGTTCATGCCTGAGTATCCTTGGGAGAGGGAGAACGCAGTGTCCATCAACATTGTCAATGCCATTAGGGAGAGATGGGTACTACAGTTCTTCATTTTGCTCTAGCCTCTTCACCCTCTCCCTCAGCTAATGGCTTGTATTAACAGACAATCGCATGCAAATATTCAATTGGCCATACAAGTGGTGTACAGGTGGTGGTTACAGACGAGAAACAAAAAGAAAGTCATGGTGATTTGGTGAAGAGGGGAAAAAAAATGTTAGTTTGAGAGAGCCTGCATTTCTGGATATAAAATAAAGCAGACTCCGGGATGGGTCTGTAGAAGTGTTTGTCCCAGTCTGGGACTAGCCTATGTACACCATGAGTTGTGACTCTATTTTGGTGCTCAATAAATAATGTTCCTTTCCAATCAGCAACGTAGGTGATTCTGTCAACTCTGAGGTTGTGACAATAATCATTCATGTTGAAAAGAGAAATTAGATCTTAGCAGAGACAGCCTTGGAGTGGTTGAGTAAAATGGGAAACAAAACACACAAAGACATTTTGTCCCGCTGAACAAATCTACCATAAGGAACAGAGTCTACAGCAATGACCCACTTAATTGATGGGTCTGTTGCTCCTCTATGATTGCAGAACGGTGATTTTAGTGGACTCAGGAGAGCAGCCAGCGTCCTGGAAATGCAGCAAAGACTGAGTCAAGTGGGAAAAACATGGAGCAGGCAGCAAAATATATTTTCCTCACCACATCACCCGATGCTTTTATGCGTTTCGCAAGCCGAGACTTGCTCGCTGTTCCTTCATAACATACCTGCCTCACAACAGTACGCAAAATTCCCACTCGAACAATATCCCTGGCCCATGCATTATAGACCACATTTGGAATACGGTGAACAGTTACGATCCCCATATCTAATGATGTGCTGGCGTTCGAGGGGGTTCAGTGGAGGTTTACACAAATGATCCCAGAGATGAAGGGCTTGTTATGTGTGGAATAATTGCAAACTCTGGGTCTGAACTTCATCAAGGTTAGAAGGATGAGGGGGAACCCAATTGAAACTTACAGAATAATGAGAGGACCTGGATTGTGTACGTGGAGAAGACGTTTCCACTAGTAACAGAGACTAGGTCCTGAGGGCACAGCCTCAGAGCGACCCTTTAGAACTGAGATAAGGGGGAATTTCTTCAGCCAGAGGGTGGTGAATCTATGGAACTCATTGCCGCAGAGGGCTGAAGTGGCCAAGTCATTGAGTGTGTTTAAGACAGAGATAGATTGGTTGTGTATGACTAAGGGTATCAAAGGAGAAGGCAGGAGAATGGGGTTGAGAAACACATCAGCCATGATTGAATGGCGGAGCAGACTTGATGGGCTGACTGGTTGAATTCTGCTCCTATTTCTCATGGCCTTACAAAAAGGGGATACGGAATGATGAGAGCAAAGAGGTCTCTCAAGGATTCTTCAGAACAGAGAGGATACAGCAATCAGGGAGGAGCAGGCAGTCTCTGAGGGAACAGATTCAATAGAGAGGTCTTTATGAAGAAGGAGTACAATGAGACAATATAGGTGGCTCCTGTGGTACGGTCAGTATCATCCCTGCCTCCGTGCTAGAAGCTGCTGGTTTGAGTCTCATTTTAGGTTTGACGACAAACGAAGATACTTTCTGAACCTAAATAAAACAAGTCGATTCATCGTCTACAAATCCTTCCGACACATACCAGGAGCAGTAAGAACAGGGAGGGATTCCTGGTCAGACATAAGCCTCTGCCATCAAGTGTTTTTTTTTACTCCACTCATGGGATGTGGGCATCGCTGCCTGGGCCAGCATCAATGGCCTGTCCCTAACTGCCCCTTGAGAAGGTGGGGGTGAGCTGCCTTCCTGAACCGCTGCAGTCCTCCTGCTGTGGGTTGACCCACAATGACCTTAGGGAGGGAATTCCAGGATTTTGACCCAGTGACGCTGAAGGAATGGCGTTATATTTCCAAGTCAGGATGGTGAGGGGCTCCGAGGGTGGTGTTCCCATGTATCTGCTGCCCTTGTCCTTCTAGATGGAAGTGGTTGTGGGTTTGTAAAGTACTGGCTAAAGATCTTTGGTGAGTTTTTGCAGTGCATCTTGTAGGTTATACACACTGCTGCTACTGAGCATCGGTGGGTGGAGGGAGTGGATGTTTGTGGATGTGGTGCCAATCAAGCGGGGGCTGCTTTGTCCTGGATGGTGTCGAGCTTCTCGAGTGTTGTTGGGGCTGCCCCCATCCAGGGCAAGTGGGGAGTATTCCATCACACCCCTAACTTGTGCCTTGTAGATGGTGGACAGGCTTTGGGGAATCAGGAGGGGAGTTACTCACTGCAGGATTCCTAAGCTCTGACCTGCTCTTGTAGCCACTGTGTTTATGTGGCAAGTCCAGGTGAGTTTCTGGTCAATGGTAACCCCCAGGATGTTAATAGTGAAGGACTCAGCAATGGTAACACCATTGAATGTCAAAGGGTAGTTGTTAGATTGTCTCATATTGGAAATGGTCATTGCCTGGCATTTACGTGGCACATATGTTACTTGCCATTATCAGCCTAAGCCTGGATAATGTCCAGATCTTGTTGCATTTGAACAGAGTCATACAGTCATACACAGCACAGAAACAAACCCTGCCGTCCAACCAGTCCATGCTGACCATAATTCCAAACTAAACTACAGCCACCTGTCTGCTCTTGGCCTGTATCCTCCAAACCTTTCCTATTCATGTACTTATCGAAATATCTTTTAAATACTGTAACTGTACCCACATCCATCACTTCCTCAAGAAGTTCATTCCACACAAAAACCACTCTGTAAAAAAAATTTGACCCTCATGTCTTTTTTTAAATCCCTCTCTTCTCACCTTAGTGTGCCCCCTTGACTTGAAAGTCCCCATCTTAAGGAAAAAACAACTACCATCAACTCTATCTATACCTCATTATTTTATAAGTTTCTATAAGGTCACCTCTTGACCTCCTACACTCCAGTGAAAAAAGTCCCAGCCTATTCAACCTTTACTTATAACTCAAACCTTCCTTACCCTGCAATATCCTGGTAAATCTCTTCTGAACCCTCTCCAGCTTGACAATATCCTTCCAATTGCTGGGTGACAAGAACTGGACACAATATTCCTGAAGAGGCCTCACCAATGTCCTGTACAACCTCAACATAGCTTCCCAACTCCTACAGTCAGAGGACTGAGCAATGAAGGCAAGTGTGCTAAATGCCTTTATAACTGCCCTGCCTATGTGTAACGCAAACTTTAAAGAATTATGTACCTGCACCCCTAGGTCCCTCTGTTCTACAACATTACCCAAGGCCCTACCATTAATTATATAAGCCCTACCCTTGTTTGTTGTATCAAAATGCAATACCTTGCATTTATCCAGATTGAAGTCCATCTACCCTTTTTCACCCCATTGACCCATTTAATCGAGATCCCTTTGTAATCTTAGAAAACCTCCTTTCAGTGTCTACAATACCAAGAACTTTGGTGTCATCCACAAACTTACTAACCATGCCTCTTATATAAATGATTTGGATGAGAACATAATGACAAACAAAACAGGACCCAGATCCGATCCCTGTGGAACACCGCTGGTCACAGGCCTCCAAGTCTGAAGAGCAACCCTCTCCCATTACTCTCTGTCTCCTGCCGTTAAGCCAAATGGACAGCTTTAATATTGCAGGAGTTATGATCGATGAATTGGTATGGCAATTGATGTTTGTGGACAAGACCGGAACAAGAGGCCCCAAATATACGATGTCTACTGAACGAGTGGCAAAACATGGGAGTTGCTTGAAACACACAGAACTGATGTGTTCTATTCCTCTGTGCTTTCATACATCCTCCAGACCCTCCGATCACCCACTTCTCCAACACTGGCCACATAAGTATCCCCAATTTCCGTGAACCCAAATTTTGGAAGGAACTGCCCAAGCTCCAAGCAATGGAATTCCCTCAGTGAAACTCTCCATCTCTTCCTCAAAATGTATCTCTTGGACCAAATGCTTGGTCACCTGTCCCAACGTTTCCTCAAGTGCCCCAATGTTTTCTTGCCCAAACACACTCCCGTTGAGTACCGTGGAGCAATTTAGAGTCATACTGCACAGAAACAGACCCTTCAGTCTAACCTGTCCATGCCAACCAGATATCCTAAATTAATCTAGTCCCATTTGCTGGCATTTGGCCCATATCCCTCTAAACCCTTCCTATTCATGTAGCCATCCAAGTGGCTTTTAAATGTTGTAATTGTACCAACCTCCACCGCTTCCTCTGGCAGCTCGTTCCATACACGCACCACCCTCTGTGTGAAAAAAATTGCCCCTTAGGTCCCTTTTATATCTTTTCCCTTTAGCTTTGAACTTTCCCACTCTGGAGAAAAGACTTTGGCTATTTACCGCATCCAAGCCCCTCATGATTTTATAAACCTCTATAAAGGTCACCCTTCAGCCTCTGGTGCCCCAGCCTATTTAGCCTCTCCCTGTAGCTCAAACCCTCCAACCCTGACAACATCCTTGTAAATCTTTTCTGCGCCCTTTCAAGTTTAACATCTTTCCTACAGCAGGGAGAGCAATTCACTGCATTAGAAGGCACCATGTGGGTCTGAAAGGGTTAATACCGAATGCATTTTAACATCACATAGACCCGAAAAGCGGTCTTGGTCATGAAAAATGCCCAGCCTAGCTCAGATTACTCTGTTCGGGTGTGCAAAATGTGATATATGAATTTCCGTGCCAGTGTGATGCAAGGCTGTATGCCCCAAAGACTAGCAGATCATATTGAATAGACTTTGGATGTGCTTCAGTGAGGTGATGACTGTAACCAAATGGCCCACACTTGCAAAACCCACACCATGTGATTCCATAATTTGATTGAATTATTTAGAAAATATCGAGCGTGCTAATTACGTAGGGAGCTAGCACGGCCGTACGACAATACAAATACAGTGTGATGTTACCGAAGTGAGGCTGGGCAATGTGAGAAAAGATTAAAGGAATAAAAAGGGACAGTGTGGGAAGTGGCATTCAGAATTGCCTCAAACAAAATACTACCACGGTAGATCAGTTGGATCAAGTGGGCCGACTGATAAGATGTAGCAGCAGCATTAGGCCATTCCGCCCATCAAATCTGCTCCACCATTCAACAAGATCACAGCTGATCTGATATTCCTCAAATCTACTTGCTGTAACAATTAAAAACCTGTCCCAACCTTGAGTATATTTAACAACCCAGCCACAACAGCCCTATGTGATTAAAAAAAATCTTCACAAGATAAGGGAATAGCAATGGTCTTTTCCCTAGGCTGGGAGAGATCAAAACTCGGGGGCATAGTCTTAAGGTGAGAGGAAAAAGACTTAAGGAGGATTTTTTTTTTTTTAATACACAGAGTGGCTGGTGTGTGGGATGAACAGCCAAAGAAATTGGCAGATGCCGGTACAGTTACAATGTTTAAAAGACATTTGCATAAGTACATGAGTAGGAAAGGTTTGGAGGGATACGGGCCAAACGAAGGCAGGAGAGATTAGTTTAGTTTGAAGTTATGGTCAGCACAGACTGGTTGGACCGAAAGGTCCGTTTCCGTGCTGTATTCGTCTATGATTATAATGTTCTTCCTCATCTCAGTCTTAAATAGGTGACTCCTTATTCTGAGATGATGCCCCTGTGGTCCTAGAATCTCCCAGAGGGGAGAAACAACCTCTCCACATCTACCCTGTCAAGAATTTTTATGTCCATGTTTTAGATGTGGTGAAATTCTAAAGTAGTAGTTGACCCTTGCTGCTTAAACCTCCAGAAGCTGGTTAACCACACAGGTCAATGGAAAAGCTGCATCATTTCAGGCCAAGAACAGACACTAGACCCTGCCTAACTCAGGAGATCTACAAGTAAAACGCAGGTGAAAAGTCTTCCACAGTCAAGAACTTCCCAGTGAGGAAAACAAAAGTCAAAAAATCCTCTCACACCCCAGCAGAATTTCAGAAGTCCAACATTTGGTGCCAGTGTATTGAAGTCAAGCAGAGTTCAGGGCTCCCCACACCATGTTGGAATGTCCTCAGGCCTGAAGAGGCAGTTGTTTTGATGGGGAACAAAAGTAAACCTTGGCCACAGATGCCACCTTCCACAGTCAAATAGCTTCCCCCGCCACACGCTCTAAATGAGCCAGTCCCAACATCAACACTTGGCACTTGGGAAAGGCCAGAGAGTTTCCCAGGGAAACCACATCCCAGCCAGGAACGGAGTTGAAGTTAAAACTGATGAACAACAATTATTTTTCAAAAAAAAAACAAGACAGAGACCTGAATAGCCAAAATCACCAAGTAACAGTCGGACACAGATGGACTATAGTGGGAAATCTCGGAATATAAAAGGTCACTTTATCTTTTGCTGGACTGCCTTAGGACATCCACCAATAAATCTCTACTGAGCTACAAAACTGGATAGCAAGCATACATTACCTCAATAGGCCCTGTGGTTTACATACATGGAGGGGTCTGCATTGTGCGGCCCTACGGTATATAATGCTAGTCAGAGGTCAACCACTTAGCCCTGTCTCCCATCTTATTCCTTCCTCCTGCCCTCCTTCCAACCCATCATCAAGGATTGTTAATCTGGGACAAGGCCTTCCAAAAGCTCCCTCGAGGTGGCCACTTGTTCAGCCTCAAAGGCATGGAACTCCTGTTCGACTACAAGGGGTGTCATAGCTAGCTGACCGAGTCTCGCTCTCTGCCAATACCCTCTCAAAACCTCAATCCAGAGAAATAATTTTAAAAAAAAACAAGCGAACTGTGGATGCTGTAAATCAGGAACAAAAACAGAAGTTGCTGGAAAAGCTCAGCAGGTCTGGCAGCATCTGTGAAGAAAACGTTAACTCTGTGATTTTTCTTTTCTTCGCAGCAGGCTGCCAGACCTGCTGAGCTTTTCCAGCAACTTCTGTTTCTGCTCCTCAATCCAGAGACATCATTCGCCACGCAATCGCAAGTGGGAACCCATGGCAAATTGGGCCCTCAGCTGGCAATTGGAGGTGCTACAGTGCCTTCAATCAGCGAGGCTTGGGGCCTGGGCTTTCCTGGTTCTGTGGGAAGACGGTCAAGAGCTTAGTGTTCATGTGTATTCTCCACACCGTTAGAAAGCTGCAGTCAATAGGAACGGACAGTGGAGTTCCTGAGCAAAATACATTTTCGAAGGTGGCGGGGGAGGAGAGAAAGCTTGCATTGAGGACTGTAGTTCACTCCCTTAAACGGTCAAACATGTAACTCAGCCATTTCTCGTAAAAGCTCACTTTCAATTGCAGTCAAAATTCCTGGTTTACTTCCTGCTTTCTTCAGAGAGTTAACAACTCAGTCTGGAATGCAGAATATTGTAAATACAGCCCCTGTGAAAAAAACAACCTCCATAAACACTATCCCGTCCCAGGAATGCAACAGGGATAGTCAAAACCCAGACACGATGCACTTGCTGCTCGGTACTGACGACTCTGAATTCAATCCAAATGCTCAGTGTTTAATGACACACATTATTTAAGGCAGAGAAACATTGAAAATAGCTGGAGCGGGCCATTCGGCCCATCGAGCCATTCACTACAATCTGGCTGATCATCAAACTCGGTTCCCCTGTTCCCACTATCTCCCCATACCCTTTGATCCCTTAAATCCTAAGAACTATATCCAAATCCTTCTTAAAAACATTCCATATTTGAATCTCGACTGCATTCCGTCACAACAGAATTCCACAGGGTCATCATTCCCAGGTTAGCGGAGTCCAAAACTAGAGGGCAGAGGTTTAAGGGGAGAGGGGAAAAGATTTAAAAAGGACCCGAGGGGTAACTTTGTCATACTGAGGGTGGTGCGTCTTGGGTATGTGAATAATAATAAGGGTTTAGAACACAGAACATAGAACAGTACAGCACAGTACAGGCCCTTCGGCCCACGATGTTGTGCCGACCTATAGGTGGGACTAGATCAGATTGAGATGTCTGGTCAGAGCAGACAAGTTGGATGTAAGGGTTTATTCCCACACTGTAAACGGATATGGGCCAGGAGCAGGCAGGTGGGACTACTTTAGTTTGAGTTATGTTCAGCATGGACTGGTTGGACCGAAGGGTCTGTTTCCATGCTGTATGACAATGACTCTCTCTGGGTGAAGTCATTTCTCCTTATCTCAGTCCGGTGTGGCCTACCCTGTATCCTTCGACAGTGACCCTGGTTCTGGGCTTCCCAGGTCATGGGGAACACCTTTCCAGCATTTACCCCGGCTAGATGCGGGACTTTTATTGGACTCTACAAATATACACCCCTCATTCTGCTCAACTCCAGTCAATACAGTCCTAACTTTAGTCGGACTCAAGGAGAAACATCTTATCAAGTTTGATCCCTGTCAAGTCCCCTCCAGATCTTGTATGTCACAATAAGATCACCTCTCAATCTTTTAAAGCCAAATCCAGCCTGACCAAACTTTCCTTACAAAATTAAACCCATATTCCAGCTATCACTCAAGTGAAACTTCTATAAACTGCTTCTAATGCGTTTATATCCTTTCGTAAAATCTTCCTTTCTTTCTTAAACTTCAAGCACAGTTCATGGACTTGGGTGACACGGTGGCTCAGTGGTTAGCACTGCTACCTCCCAGCGCCAGGGACCCGGGTTCGAGCCCACCCTTGGGCGACTGTGTGTGTGGAGTTTGCACATTCTCCCCGTGTCTGCGTGGGTTTCCTCTGGGTGCTCTGGTTTCCTCCCACAGTCCAAAGATGTGCAGGCTCGGTGGATTAACCATGGGAATGGGAGATAGCATAGGTGGGTGGGTCTAAGGTGGGACTTTCTTCGGAGGGGTGGTGTGAACTCGATGGGCTGATTGGCCTGCTTCCACACTGTGGGATTCTGTGACATTATAAGGAGTTCCACAAATACACACTTTCGTAAAACAGGGTTCTTAAGTTGCAGTGGTGGTATTGCTTGCTCTGGACCAGGAGGCCTGGGTTCAAATCTCTCCTGCTTCTGAGGTAGGTCTTGACATTTCTGAGCAGGTTCATTAGAAAATATTTATACTTGCTTCTTAAATAAATGTAGTCACTACTACAATGTAGGTGAACACCACTGTCCCAGGAGCAGTGTTAAAATGACGATAATCAGCATTCATGATGCTTTTTCTTTCCTTATTCATTCACAGCATGAGGGTATCGCTGGCCAGGCCAGCGTGTATCGCCCCATCCCTAATTGCCCAGAGGGCAGTTCAGAGTCAACCACATTGCTGTGGGTCTGGAGTCACATGTAGGCCAGACCAGACAAGGATGTCTGGTTTCTTTCCCTGAAGGACATTACTGAACTAGATGGGGTTTTCCCCAAAAATCACCAACGGATTCACGGTCATCATTAGACTCTCAATTCCACATATTTATTGAATTCAAATTCCACCATCTGCTGTGGCAGGATTCGAACCCAGGTTCCCAGAACACTGTCTGGCTCTCTGGGTTAACAGTCCAGCGATAATACCAGTAGGCCACTGCCTCCCCTGGGGGCGAGAAGTCCTGCCCAGGATGAGGGAGGGATATTTCTCGGATTTTACTCTTTAACTTTCCAGGTTCTAGAGAAAACAGGCCTAATTTGTATAATCTCTCCTCATGACTTAACCCCTGAAGTCCAAGTATCATTCTCATAAGCCTACACTGTACTCCCTCCAAGGCCAATATAGCCTTCCTTGTTAAAGCCTCTGCTGTTTCAAGAGACCGAGCAAAAACCCGAATTCACAGGACATGGATGTCACTGGTAAGGGCCATCATTTATCACCCATCCCCAAGCATCATTTGGGGCTGCTGAACTTACATGCCCGAGTATGTTCCACAAGTACTTGAGAGTCAACCACACTGACGTGGACCAGGAGTTACTGATTGGCTAGACCAGCAAGGAGAGCAGATTTCCCTTCCCCAAAAAAGGAAACAGTTGAGTCTTTTAGGAGGGGAAAAAAAAGGAAATTGTCTGATTGCTTCGTGGTTATCCTTAAATGGAGCTTGCTCTGAATCAAACGCAGGAAGTGTTAGAAAAACTCAATTGGTCTGTAGAGAGAGAAAGAATTAATGTTTCGAGTCCACTGACCCTTTGTCAGAACATTTTTTTTTTTAAAAATTCATTCATGGAACATGGGCATTGCTGGCTGGGGTCAGCATTTATTGCCCGTCCCTAATTGCCCCTTGAGAAGGTGGTGGTGAGCTGCCTTCTTGAACCACTGCAGTCCATGTGCTGTGGGTTGACCCACAATGCCCCTTAGGGAGGGAATTCCCAGGGTTTTGACCCAGCAGTGAGGGAATGATGATATTATTTCCAAGTCAGGTTGGGGAGTGGTTTAAATACCAGTTTTGTTTAGTTAACTGAATTTAATTCCCACAGCTACCAGAGTGGGAATTAAACCCGCTATCCCTGGTTAGCATTCTCAGCCTCTGGGTTATTCATCCAGTAACATTTAATCTGTTTCCATACCCTGCTTGCAGATCTTGATCAACAGGACTAGTAGGCCGAGGAATGGCAGATAGAGATTGTGATGATTGCAAGATGTTGCATTTTGGTAAGACAAACCAGGACAGGACTTACACAGTTAATGGTAGAGCCCTGGGAAGTGTTGTCGAACAGAGGGACCTCGGGGTGCAGGTACATAATTCTGTGAAAGCGACATCACAGGTAGACAGGGCGGTGAAGGCGGCATTTGGCACACTTGCCTTCGTTGGTCACAGCAATGAGTACAGGAGTTGGGACATCAGGTTACAGATGTACAAGACGGAGCTAAGGGTACATTTGGAGTACGGTGTACAATTCTGGTCGCTGTGCTATCAGGAAGATGTTATTAAACTGGAAAGGGTGCAAAAAAAATTTACATAGATGTTAAAGAGATTGGAAGATTTGAATTATAAGGAGAGCTGGGGCTATTTTCCCTGCTGCATCAGAGGCTGAGGGGTGACCTTATAGAGATTTATAAAATCGTGAGGGGCATAGCTAAGGTGAATAGCCAAGGTCTTTTCCCCAGGGTTAGAGAGTCCAAAACTAGAGGGGCATAGGTTTAAGGTGAGAGGGGAAAGATCTAAAAAGGGAGCTTTTTGACACAGAGGGTATCGGGAACTAGCTGCCAGAGGTGGAGGAGGAGGAGGTTGGTACAATAACAGCATTTAAAAGACATTTGGACAGGTAGATGGAAAGAAAAGGTTTAGAGGGATATGGGCCAAATGCAAGCAAATGGGACGAGCTCAGTTTAGGAATGAGACAGATGAGATGGGCTGAAGGGCCTTTTTCCGTGCTGTACGACTCTAACTACCAAAACGGTCACAGGAGCACATGCTGAGGGGAACTGGCTAACTGTGACAGGAACTCTGAATACACACAATGGCAATGTCAGAGTACAACTAGCATATGCACCTGACACCTGTAACTTAACAATGAGCCTTTCGCTGGGGAAGCAGCTGACTGGGGAACTAGGTTGAATTGAAAAAGTATTGAATTCAGCAGCCATGGGTAGTTTTATTTGGGGTGGGGTGTAGAAAGCAAAAAGAAAAGAATGTATTTATTTTCAATCCCAGAAGTTAAACATTTAACAAAGTGCTTCAGCTTTGAATGATAAAATAATAAGTACCTCCTGTCAAAGAGGACAATGTGAACTCATAAAACTTGCTGTCCACGAACTTAAAGGAACCGTGACCAAAAATCATCATGCAGTGTCGATCATACACCTCTTTTAAAATGGAATATAAAAGAAAATGAGACCCCCCCCAGCAACTTAAGGCACTTTTAAAGTTACATTGTCGAAATCTTCGGCACTTTTGGGAATCAGTGACCCACCAAAAGATTGGTTTGGGAAACTCTGCAGTCACTTCTAGTTGGAGGCGCTTTTAGATCATTGTAGGTTTTGTTCAAAGTTGTCAGTTTAAACCCTGCTGCAGGATCCATGTGTCTGTAAAGGAGGTGGTGGCGCAGTGCTAATGTCAATAGTAAGCCAGAATCACAGGCTAATATTCTGAGGACGTGGGCTCAAATCCCACTGCGGCAGATGGTGAATTCTGAATTCAATATTCAAATTCTGGATTTTAAAAGAAAATAGCCTAATGTGGACCGTGTAACCAATGTTGTGAAAACTCCTCTGGTTCACTAATATCCTTCAGGGAAAAAGAGATCAGTCTTTTTTACCCATCTGTTGATTCTATGATCTAGAGTAGAACCTGTATCACAGAATCCTTACAGTGTGGAAGTGGGCCATTCAGCCCATTGAGTCCACACTGCTCCTCCCAAAGAGCATTCCACCCAGACCCTTCCCTCACTTTATTCCTGTAACCCATATTTCCCATGGCCAATCCACCTAACCTACACATCCCTGGGCACTATGGGTAATCTAGCATGGCCAGTCCACCCTAACCTGCACATCTTTGGACTGTGGGAGGAAACCGGAGCACCCGGAGGAAACCCACGCAGACACAGGGAGAATGTGCAAACTCCACACAGACGGTCACTGTGAGGCAGCAGTGCTAACCACTAAGCCACTGCGCTGCCTTGTATGGTCATTTTTTTTGTTTTTGAGTCAGTATGCTTAGAGTTATTATTACACACCTCCACAGTGGGCAAGCGCTGAACCCAGGTATCTTGACTAACTGCCCTCTAGGCAATTAAGGACTGGCATAAACATTGGCCTGGCCAGTGATGCCAACCTCCCACACATCTTCAGCATCATCCTGAAGAACAGAGTTTTCTACTATGTCCTGGCGAACATTTACCCCTCAAATCAGTGTCACTAAGAGAGACCATCTAGTTATTACCACACCACTGTTTGTGGGAACCTACTGAGCACAAATTGGTTGTCACATTATAACTGCAACTACAAACAAGATGTAATCTTTTGGAGGCCGGTGGTTGTGAAAGCTGTTTTATAAAATGTCTCTCTCTATCTCTCTCTCAAAATATCTATCGAATTCCTTTTTGCAAATTGAGACCCACTGCCCTTCAGGCTGCCATGTGTCTCTGACTGTATAAAACAAAACAAAACAAAATTAGCCATTTCTCCATCTTCTGGAACCAAAGGGGAGCACCAATGTAGACGTAGAGAGGATGCTTCCCCTTGTGGGCCAATCTAAAACGAGAGGTAATAGTTTCTGGATAAAGGATGGCAAGTTTAAAACAGAGATGAGGAGAAATTGTTCTCTCAAGGGCTCATGAATCAGGGAGGTGATGGCCTAGTGGTATTATCGCTGGACCGTTAATCCAGAGACCCAGATAATGTTCTGGGGACCCAGGTTCGAATCCCGCCATGGCAGATGGTGGAATTTGAATTCAATAAAAATGTCTGGAATTAAGAATCTAATGATGACCATGAAACCATTGCCGATTGTCGGAAAAACCCATCTGGTTGTCTAATGTCCTTTAGCGAAGGAAACTGCCATCCTTACCCGGTCTGGCTTACATATGACTCCTGACCCACAGCAATGTGGTTGACTCTGAACTGCCCTCTGGGCAATTAGGGATGGGCAATAAATGCTGCCCTAGCCAGTGATGCCCTCATCCTGTAAATGAATGAAGACAATAAAAATCTGTGGAATTCACTCCTCCAGAGTGTGGTGGATGCTGGGACACTGAATAAATATAAGGGGACAATAGAAAGATTTTTAAATTAGTAATAGGTTATGGGGAGCAGATAGGAAAGTGGAGTTGAAACTGAGCATGCTGATATTAAATGTTAGAGTAAGCTCAAGGGGCTGAATGGCCTACTCCTGTTCGTAGTTTTTATGTTCTGCCACCTGTTTTAAATCCATACACTTTGGTTACTACCATTGGAAACAGTTCTCCTTATCCACTTTTGCAATAATGTTCTACTTCCTTTCTAAATATTGGCTTGCTGCGGTCACACTAAAGGAATTTCTGAAATGCAGAGAGGCACTCAAACATTTAAAAAAAGGAACAAACAGGAAGAGGACTTAAATGAACACAATAAATCCGGAACATTTACTCTGAAATGGGTACCAGGGCAAGTTCTGGGTCATGTTTTTCCACGATTAAAAACACCAAAGGGCAAAGTAAAAAAATGGTAAGCGCCAGAAGCAAACGTGCAAAAAAAAAGTGACTGTGGCAATTGCCTGTTTTTGTGCGACTATCACCAATCTCACAATTATGTTTGTGACCAGCGTCCCCCAGCGCCCCACAGGACTGGCTGGGAGTCTCCAAGAATTTGTTGGTGCAGACTTTATGGACTGTGGGGCCTCTTCTGTACTGTACAAATTCAAGTTTAATCTCCAGGTCGCTGCTGAGTGTGATACCCAGAGATTAAAAAACAAACAAACAAATCCTAAAGCTTAGGGGTGGCACGGTGGCTCAGTGGTTGGCACTGCTGCCTCACAGCGCCAGGGACCTGGGTTTGATTCCACCCTCGGGCAACTTTCTCCCTGTGTCTGCATGGGTTTCCTCCGGTTTCCTCCCACAGTCCAAAGATGTGCAGGTTAGGGTAGATTGGCCATGCTAAAAATTGCCCCCATACAGCATCCAGGAATGTGTAGGTTAGGTGAATTAGCCATTGGAAATGCAGGGGTTACAGGGATAGGGTAGGGGGGTCTGGGTGGGATGCTCTTCAGAGGGGCAGTGTGGACTCGATGGGCCGAGTGGCCTGTAGAGATTCTATGAAATTTTCTTTAAACAAATCAGTTTGTAAAAACATTGGAAACCATGAGAGAAGAGGTAGTTAGACTGACAAGTCATGAATTGACCAATGGGGCAAAAAAGAGCCTGATTGGTCAGGCACTGAGACGTTGGGTGACCATGAACACGTTCGGGGACCACGAACACGTTCGAGACCAATAGGAGGATAAGGGCAAGGTGGATGGATTTGGAGGGTCACGGAGTCAGCCCTACAAGAATACATGTAGCGAGAGGTAGCAACTATAGGTCAATGGGATAGACTGGACTCTAAGCTCTCCACAGCTAGGAAGACCACACCATGTCTCAGTAATGACATGCCAACCTTAAGCTCTGTTAACTGTATTGCTGCATTAAAAGTAGACTATTTCCACACACAGTATTCCTTCTGGTGGAGCTCACTTTTTCAATGTGCAGACAATTTGATAGTTGCAGAAATCACAAATACACCAAAAAAAAATAGGCTTGAAAATCAAAATCACCCAGAAAACTAGCCTCCCAACTAGCATCAATTTTCTTCACATCTGCCTGCGTGAGTGAATATTTCATTTATATAGCACCACTAACGTTCCAGAGCACTTTTGAATTTGTAGTGGCCATGCGGCAGCCAGTTATACAGAGCAAGCTTAAACAGCAATGAGAGGGGTGACTGTCATTTTACAAAGTGCTGCTGATGGCAGTATAATGGGAGGAACTTTCCTCCTTTTCCTATCGCATGAGATCTTGTACATCCACAGAGGATCCAACAGTGTCTTGGTTCAACATCTCATCCGAGAGCCGGCGCTCCTGACAGAGTAGTATTCCCTCAGTACTACCCAAGACTGTCAAGCAAAACATTGAAGAGCGGGGTTTTTTTTTTAGTTCATTCAGGAGATGAGGGTGTCACTGGCTAGGCAATATTTATTGCCCATCCCTAATTGCCCAGAGGGCAGTTCACAGTCAACCACATCGCTGTGGGTCTGGAGTCACATGTAGGCCCAGACCAGGTAAAGGATGGCAGTTTCCTTCCCTAAAGGTCATTAGTGAACCAGATGGGTTTTTCCAACAATCAACAATGGATTCATGATCATTAGATGATTAACTCCAGATATTTTGCCGAATTCAAATTCCACCATCTGCCATGGCGGGATTTGAACCCAGGTCCCCAAAACATTATCTGGGTCTCTGGATTAACAGTCCAGCAATAATACCACTCGGCCACTGCCTCCCCTATGAAGCCTATCTCTGCTCTATCCACTATGTCCTGATCAATATTTATTCCAAAAAGTGGTTAGGGAATGTATTGCAATTTTTAGGACAGATTGAAAGTTTCTTCTTGCTGCCAAGCGTCAAGAGGTTTTGGAATTGACTTACTCGACAGCACCCAGGGATGCAGCCAAGACGAAACAATTAATTGTGTGACGATGCTGTGGCTAGAAGAGCTGTGTGTTTTGTCCCGGTTTCTTTTAAGGTGAGATTAGGGGAGAGGTGCTGAGCAGTCTATGAGAAGATAAACAACTCAAGAAGCCTTTGGTGTTTCTTTCTAAAGCCGGAACAGTTGAACGGTTAAGCTCCCACAGAACCAAGGATTTTGGGTTTAGCATTCAGCCATTGTTGCTGGGATCTCGGTAGGTTTGGAAGGCAGTGAATCTCTCCCGACTGCCACACCCTCTCTCTCCAAATTGTCTTTGATGGTCTTTCCTCCTGGATTGGAGAACTGCAACGTTAAGACAGTCTGTTTTCTGAGTTTGCCTTTTTGCAACGGCTGTGTTTAAGGGAATGTTGCTGTATTAGAACAGTTACTATTTAGTAGTAAAATAATCCATTGTTCCATTAAGTTTTCCAACAGAGTTAAGCTATTCCAAGTTCCTCTTTCTTTTGTTGTATTTTAACGATAGTATTTGAATAAATTATGTTTCCCTTAATGTCGAGTAGTTTGACCAATCAAATTGCATCTGGAACACAGCACCTGACATTTACCTTTAAACTAAGAAAAAGTTAGAGTCTAGGCTACCTTCTTAATATACTTTGAGGGGGTCTGGTCTGTCCATAACACTATCAATACCACAATCTCTTGAAAAAACAACAAACAGGAGACAAATTGCTTAGCTGAGGTAAACATTTAGCCTCCTTATTTGGGCAGAAAATGATGTCTAAATATCTTCACCCAAACACAAGCCTCTATCCAGTTAATAAATGTCTCCCAATAATGGGAGATAAATTTCCCGACGGAAACCTTCTGTGCTATTTACGCAACATCATTCAAATACAGCAGCGGGTTTGAGCTTTTCAAAATAATGTTCACTTCGAACACAACTTTCATCAACAATGCAATTATTGCTTGGACATACAATCTGGCTAAGACATGGTGAGGTTTCTTTTTGAGTATTTGTGTTTAAACAAAGTGCAGTTTGCACCAAAGTGGACAGAAATGTGGATTCAAATTGAAAACACAAAAAAAAAGTCAAAGGAGAGCTTCGGTATCTTGTGCAAAATTACAATTTAAATACCACATCGTCACAACTGTCTCCCGGTTGGTGGCACAGGGACCTGACTCAGATGGTCGTAGGTTCAAATCCCGCTCCAAGGACGAGAACACACACAAGTCCCAGATGAAAACTGCTGTGCAGTACTGAGGGAATGCTGCAAGACTGACACAAGACTCCCCGAGCAGCTGCCCCACCCCCAGCTCCGAAACGGCAGGCCAGCCCCAGGGGGACAGAGGAAGCGTTTCAGCGATCCCTCTCAAGGCCTCACTGGGGAAGTGCGACATTCCCACAGGCACCCGGGAATCACTGGCTCCGAGATAGTCCAAAGTGGAGGAGTATCCGGGAAGGCGTCAAATATCTCGGGACTTACTGTCGAGAAAAAGCGGAAGCCAGCAAAAAGGAGTGAGCTGCCTCACCCACGCCCCACCTACACCATCCCACGATCACTTTATGCCCCAAGTGTAACACAGCCTGCGGTAACTCCATCGGTACAGCCACCTATAGACTCACCCTGAGAGTGAGAGAGAGTCATCCTCATCTGTGAGGGACTGTCAGTGATGATGATGACAAGGAGGAGTCAGAAGTACTGTGCTTTTGATAAGACATTAAGCAGAGTCTCATCTGCCCACTTCAAATAACTTGGAAAGAACCCACTTAGAGTGTCATGGAGTTATACAGCACAGAAACAAACCCTTCAGTCCAATCAATCCATACCAAACATAATCCTAACCTCAACTAGTCCCACTTGCCTGCGCTTGGTCCATATCTCTCCAAACATTTCTTATTCATTTACTTATCTAAATGCCTTTCAAACATTGCAACTGTACTTGCATCCACCAATTTCTCTCAAAGTACATTCCACACATGAACCACTCTGTTTAAAACAAAAAATTGCCCCCATGTCTTTTTTAAGTCTCTCTCCTCTCACCTGAAAAATATGATCCCTAGTCTTGAAATCCCCCACCCTCGGGAAAATATACCCGCCATTCACATTATCTATACCCCTCAAGGTTTTATAAACCTTTTTATAAAAGGTCATTCTTCAACCTCCTACGCTCCGGTGAAAAATGTCCCAGTCTACCCAGCTTCTTATAACGCAAACCCTCCATTCCTGGCAAATCTTTTCTGAACCCTCTCCAGCTTAATAGTATCCTTCCTATAACAGGGTAACCAGGACTGGACACAGTACACCCTTTAGAAATGTGCCACCTTCACTTGAAGTTCCCCATCTTAAGGAAACGACAATCACCATTAACTCTATCTATACCTTTCATTACTTTATAAGCCTCTATAAGGTCACCTCTCAACCTCCTACGCTCCAGTGAAAAAAGTCCCAGCCTATTCAGACTTTCCTTATAACCCAAACCTTCCTTACCCTGCAACATCCTAGTAAATCTCTTCTGAACCCTCTCCAGCTTGACAATATCCTTCCAATTGCTGGGCAACAAGAGCTGGACACAATATTCCAGAAGAGGCCTCACCAATGTCCTGTCCAACCTCAACATGACGTCCCAACTTCTACACTCAATGGTCTGAGCAATGAAGGCAAGTTTGCTAAACGCTTTCTTAAATTCCCTGTCTACATGTGATGTAAATTTCAAAGAATTATATACCTGAACCCCTAGGTCTCTCTGTTCTACAACACTACCCAAGGCCCTACTTTTAACTGTATAAAAGTCCTGCCCTGTTTGTTTTACCAAAATGCAATTTCTTGATCTTGGAGAAGGGTAGTGGAGTTTTTTTTTGTTTATTCCTTCTTCATGTGAGGTGGGCATCATGGGCAAGATTGGCATTTGTCACCCATCCCCAATTGCCCTTGAATTGAGTGGCTTACAAAGGAACTTCAGAGGGCCAGTTAAGAATCATAGATAGGCAGGACTGGGTAAGATTTCCCTCCCTAAATGGCATCAGTTAATAACAATTTGACTGTTTCTCTTTCTAGCTCTCTCCACAGATGCTGCCAGATCGGAGTTCCTCCAGCATTCTTGTTTCAAATCTCCAGCAGTACTTTATTATTTGAGCATAGTTTCGTAGTTGCTCATTACTGAAACTAGTTTTTTAAATTCCAGATGTTATTGATTTAATTGAAACCATGTTCCCAAAGCACGATTCCAATATTATCGCCTAAATTTTGGGCCAATATTTATATCTCAACCAATGTTAAACCCTTTTCTGAAGAAGGGTCTAGGCCCGAAACGTCAGCTTTCCTGCTCCTCTGATGCTGCTTGGCCTGCTGTGTTCATCCAGCTCTACACCTTGTTATCTTAAACCCTGAAGTGACAGGATGATGACCAGATAATATTTGCTACAGCTGGCTACCCAACTTCTATGTTGTATAGTGAGCACTACACTTCAAAAAGTAGTTCAACATTTGGAGAGCACAATAGCCCAGAAAGGCTACACTCTCAGACTCAAATCACTCCTTTTTTGACTAGTCTGTAAATCAAACGGTCCAGGTTATAACACTAGGTCAAAGGGCTCTTGTGGTGTAATTGTAGCGTGCCTACCTTTGGACCAGGAAGCCTGGGTTCAAGTTCAGACACACAAGTTTGCGTCACTATAGACAGGTTGGTTAAGAAGGCATTTAGCATGCTTGCGTTCATTGCACAGACCTTTGTGTGTAGGATTTGGAACATCATGTCGAGATTGTACAGGACATTGGTGAGGCCTCTTCTGGAGTACTGTATCCAGTTCTGGTCACCCTGTTATTAGAAGGATATTACTAAGCTGGCAAGGGTTCAGAAGAGGTTTACCTGGATGTTGCCAGGAATAGAGGGTTTAGAGTGAAAAAGGAGAGGCTGGATAGGCTGGGACCTTTCTTCACTGGAGCACAGGAGGCTGAGGGGTGACCATATAGAGGTTTATAAAATCTTGAGGGGTATAGATAAGGTGAATGGCCAGTACCTTTCCCCTAGGGTGGGGGATTTCAAGACTAGGGGCACATTTTTAAGGTGAGGGGAGAAAGATTTAGAAAAGACATGAGGGGCAATTTTTTTTTAAAACAGAGTGGTTTGTGTGTGGAATCAACTTCCAGAGGAAGTGATGGATGCAGGTACAGTTATAACGTTTAAAAGACATTTGGCTAGGTTCCCGATTAAGAAATATTTGGAGGGATACGAGTCAGGCACAGGCAGGTGGGACGAGTTTAATTTTGGATTACGGTCAGCATGGACTGGTTGAACTGAAGGGTCCGTTTCTGTGTTGCCTGACTCTATGACTATGATTCTAAGTCCTACCTGCTCCAGAGGTGTTTTGCCACATCACTGAACAGGATGGTGCTTAAAAAGTTTCTATAACATTAGGGCAGTGCTCTGCTACAGAAATCTCTGACTTGCTGCAGGTCACACTATTTTAGTCACGTGTCGATTTTAAAAAATCCAGAACACCTTACGTACGCTCTCACAATTCAGGTAGAAATATTTTTGTGTGTATGTTTAACCCTGCAAACATCTACCTCCAGTCATTAGTCAAGATAGCAAATCACTCAATCACTCTGCTTTCTTTGTTTTATCATTTTACTAAACAAACGTCCTATAGGTTAAAGGTCACATGCATACACTGTGCAACCAAGAACCATAGAGCAGAACCTCACAGGAGGCTATTAAATCCTTCATATCTCTGTCAACTCACAGTAATTAGAATATTGAGACTCTTTGGAGACCACAGACTGTGTTTATTACGCATTCTTTTATCTGCTAACCGGGAATGGAGTTATCGACATCTGGTTTCCCCACTTAGCCACACGTGTAGCTCATGCCTTGATCAACTGCACTTTTGGCAGCTCAGTGGTTAGCACTACAGCCTCACAATGCAGGGACCTGGGTTCGATTCCACCCTCGGGCAACTGTCTGTGTGGAGTTTGCACATTCTCCCCGTGTCTGCGTGGGTTTCCTCCGGATGCTCCGGTTTCCTCCTACAGTCCAAAGATGTGCAGTTTATGCTAAAAATTGCCCCACGGAGTGTCCAGAGATGTGCAGGTTAGGTGGACTAGCCATGGTTAAAAATTCCATGCTGGGTTACACGATGGGGTGGGATGCTCTTCAGAGGGTCGGTGCAGACTCAAGAAGCTGAATAGCCCCTTTTCTGCCCTGATTCTGTATCTGGGGTTACCATAAGCAATTGTGGTGCATTACAGTTCAATCAGGAAGTCCAGGTGGCTTTGGCAGTGTACATTTTTACAACATTTTGCAGTCTAGAGCTGTTCTCTCCATCACTTGGTCAACCAGGACTCTTTCCGACTCTTACCGCCTGCCATTGGCATGTGCTGGCAAGATTCAATACTGTTGGATGTCCCGTGATTGGATGCATAATGAGCTCACCTTCCTTTAACCATCCAGTCCTGGAGTGGAATTTGAACCTTGAGCACCTGACTCAGAGGAAGCTACACACTGTACCACAACAGCATGAACAACTTCAGCTCGAACACTTCAAACAGAACCCCTTTCCTGTAGCCTGGCATCGCTACAAGTCTCAACTCTGCTTTCCCAGCCTCACTTTCATTCCCTTATTGCCCAAAATGCTATCCAGCTCAGTCTCCATTACACTCAATGACCAAATATCTACGTTTTGAGGAGAGAAATTTCTCATCACAGTTCTAGATGGACGACACCTCCCTTCGTTCTCGACTCTCAGCACAGAATTACTCATCAATCGCAGCCACAACTGTTTGGGATCTTGCTGTGCGAAGACTTGAAACGAATTGTTCGGTTTTGAGTGACAGCAGTGAGGCGACACTGGTAAAATTTTGAGTTGTCATAATCTTCAAGCTCCACTGAAACCGATAGTGGTGTAACATCCAGGACCCCAACACTATCCAACATTAGGAACTCAAGACTTGAACCTACAGAGTTCTGACTCAGAGGAGAGTGTGATCTCTGCGCTGAGTGGATAATAGAACTGTGTGACTATTTCCACATGATGCTCTTCATTTTTGCTGGCAAACTAACAAGAGCGAGAGAAAAGCATCAAAACCCTAGCCTTAAATCATCACCGAACAAAACCATAAATTGAAAGAAAGATATGCATTTACAGACTGCCTTTAGCTGGAGTCAGCTGTAGTTCAGCAGGTAACAACCCTCACCTCTAAGGTTCAAGTTTCGCTTAGGGACTTGACCAATAAAAATCAAGGCTACCGCTCCAGTCCATTCTTGAGGGAATGTTTTACTTTCAGTACTCTGATACCAAGGCCTCAGCTGTACTTTGAGTTGGACTGACATATTGCCATGGGATCTAACTTTTTGGAATACTGCATTCAATTCTGCGCTCACCTGCTGTAGTAAAGATGTTGTGAAACTTGAAAGGATTGGAGTGTTTGAGCTGTAGGGAGATGCTGAATTGTCTGGGGCTATTCTCCCTGGGGAGTCGGAGGCTGAGGGGTGACCTTATAGAGGTTTACAAAATCATGAGGGGCATGGATAGGGTGAACAGCCAAGGTCTTTTTCCCCACAGTAGGGGAGGCCAAAACTAGAGGGCATAGGTTTAAGGTGGGAGGAGAAAGATTTAAAAAGGGACAACTTTTTCAAGCAGGGGATGACATGTGTATGGAACGAGCTGCCAGAGGAGATGGTAAGGGCTGGTACAATTACAACAGTTAAAAGGCATCTGGATGGGTACATGAATAGGATGCGTTTAAAGGGATGCGGGCCAAATGGGACTAGATTAATCTAGAATTAATCTAGAATATTTGGTTGGCACGGATGAGTTGGACTGAAGAGTCCATTTCCCTGCTGTACATCTCTGTGACTCTATACGTGCGGATTGCTTCTCCCTAGAATCCTGGCCAACATTTGTTCTTCAGTCAAAATTCACAAGAAAACAGAAATATTCATGATCGTGTTGCTGTTTGTGGGATCTTGCTGAGAACAAACTAGCTGTTATATTGCCCCAAACTGCAACAGCAAACACACTTCAAAAAGAAAACAAAGGGGCAGGACAACTGTTGTTTTTTTTCTGCTTTTGTTTAAAACATTGAATGGTTTTTAAGAAAGAGTTAGATGCAGTACTCAGGGTTAGAAGGGATCACAGGGCATGGGAGAAAATGAGAACAGGCGACTGAACAGCCATATCACATAGAATGGGGGAGCAGACTTGAAGGGCTGAATGGCCTCCTCCTGCTCTTATTTTCTATGTTTAATGCAAGTAATTGCCTGGAAAGTTATCACCAGTAAAATCACAGGCTCTGACAGCTTGTAGCTCCATTAAGTGTCGCATTGGGAATAAATCTCTTGATAAAGCAGAGAGATGACACAGCCCTGAAATCTTCCCTAACATTTAACAAAAATAATGCTGTGCAAGTTTTAATAAAAAAAGAAATGCTCCCGCTTTTGCAATTTAACATCTGATAGACTGACAGCATAGCACACCCTCAGTCCTGCACTGCTAACGTCAAGACGAGATTGTCTAGAGCGAGACTGGAACTCACTACCATTCTGACTCAGAGGCAAGTGTGCTACCCACTCAGCTACAGCTGACACCAAACAATGTCTGAGACAGAGTTTGGATGTTATGGATCGAGTTTAACAAGTCTAAATAGTATTCAGTAATAGTTACAGATGCAACAGGGCTCTTTCTTACTGTTTGCATCCAACGTCAAGTTAGAAAAGAGGAAAAGGATCCAATTATGAACCAACAGATCCAATATTGACCTTTCACGGAGGCAAGGTATTAAGACGGATCTAGAATCCAGTTAGGTTCAGTCATACAATCAGTATCTTGCATCCAATGGGCACCTAATGAGCAAGTTTCCTTTTTGCCTGGGGTTAAAAGAATTCAATAAGCACCATGATGCTGGTTGACGGATAAATGTCTGTAAAGGCTGGCAGCAGTGGGAGGGGAGGACGCCAGACTGAAAATGAGGAGTGCTGGATCATCAAACCCAACAGCACCGAAATGGGCAGCACGGTGGCTCAGTGGTTAGCACTGCTGCCTCACAGCAGGATACGGGTTCAATCCCAGCCTCAGGTGACCGTCTGTGTGGAGTTGGCACATTCTCCCCCGTGTCTATGTGGGTTTGCTCTGGTTTCCGCCCACAGTCCAAAGACGTGCAGGTTGGGATGGATTGGCCATGCTAAATTACCCATAGTGTCCAGGGATGTACAGGTTAGGGTGGATTGGCCATGCTAAATTACCCATAGTGTCCAGGGATGTGCAGGTTAGGTTGGATTGGCCGTGCTAAATTGTCCCGTAGTGTCCAGGGATGTGCAGGTTAGGGTGGATTGACCGTGCTAAATTGTCCCGTAGTGTCCAGGGATATGTAGGTTGGGTGGATTGGCCATGTTAAATTACCCAGTGTCCAGGGATGTGCAGGCTAGGTGGGTTAGCCATGGGAAATGCAGGGTGACAGGGATAGGATGAGGAGGGATTGCGGGGGGGTGTGGGTGGTCTGGGTGGTCTGGGTGGGACTCTCTTCAGAGGGTTGGTGTGGACTTGATGGGCTGAATGGCCTACTTCCAAACTGTAGCGATCCTCTGATTCTATGAAAAGAGCTGAAGATTTTGTTTTTAATATAGTCACAATATTTTTCATTGCTGGAAGGGTGCCTGTATTAAACAAAAAGGCACAAGTATCCCAGAGTCCTGCCCTCTGACTAATATTTCCTCCTGAACAGCTGAAGGATGGTCTTGCTGAAGGGGGTTTCAACATGATCAGTGCGCAGAAGATGTTTCCACATTTATCTTTTTTTTTGGGGGGGGGGGGGGGGGAGGGGGGGTGGGTAGGGAATGACATGAACCTGGGGAGTGGTGGGGGTGGCTTCATTGGAAAACAGTCGCTCTTAAATCCAAACAGGGGAATTCAGGAGAAATGTCTGGGATTGTTTCTATGGATCCAAAGGGAATGGCAAGACCACTCTGAAGGAGGGTCACTGGTCCCAAAACATTAACTCTGTTCTCCTTCCACGGATACCGCCAGGCACGCTGAACTTTTCCAAGCAATTTCTGATTTGGTTTCTGATTTCCAGCATCCACAGTTCTTCTGTTTTTCTAATAAAGACCTGACAACATCTCATCTGAAAGTTGGCACTGTCGACAGTCCAGCACATTCTCTGCCCTTAAAGCTTTGGCCTAGATTATGAGCTCAAGTCTTTGGATGAAACTTTGACCCAGAGGCAGGAGTGCTACTAACTGAGCCACAGCTGTGATCAGGGAGTTTCTCAGTTTGAATTCCTGGTCTTTCTCAGCAGGTGAAACTAGCTGAGCAACTTTTGCAAAATGATGACAGTATTTCAGAATACTTGAGTGTTTTCGAAAGACCAGTTTTGTATTATGAGCTTAAAAATGAGAAAACTTGGGGGGAGGAGGGGGGCTGGAGAGGTGAGGGGAGGCAGTGGCCTAGTGATATTATTGCTGGATTGTTAATCCAGAGACCTGTTCCGAGGACCTGGGTTCAAATCTCACCACGGCAGATGATGGAATTTGAATTCAACAACAAACAAAAAAATCTGGAATTAAGAGTCTAATAATGACCGTGAATCCAATGTTGATTGTTGAAAAAACCCATCTGGTTCACTAATGTCCTTTAGGGAAGGAAACTGCCATCCTTACCTGGTCTGGCCTACATGTGATCCCAGACCCACAGCAATGTGGTTGACCCTTAACTGCCCTCTGGGCAATTATAGATAGGCAATAAATGCTGCCTAGTCAGCAACACCCTCATCCCATGAACAAATAAATTAGAAAAACCATACTGCTTTCAACCAAAGAGGATGATGCAACACTTTCAAAAAAGGAATTGCTAGGTCTCTGTTGTAAAGTTGAACTCTGCATGGTTCCCAATATTTAAGCGGTGGTTGTGGGGAGGTGGATGCTAGACACCTTGGCTCTGTGGTTGTGCTCAACGACAGACTTTCGATTGGCTTTCCAACCAGGATCAACAGAAGGATGAGGCAACCACAGCTGACAAGTGAAATCTGGGACAGCATAAAAGCAAACAAAAAAGTACACAATATGGTAAAGATTAGTGGGAAGCCAGAGGATTGAGAAACCTTTAAAATAGAAGATGAAATATGCCAGTAAGCTAGCTAGTAACATAAACAAAGATTGTAAGAGGTTTTTTTTAAGATGGGAGGGGGAGGTGGTGATGGTCAAGTGGTATTATCACTGGACTGTTAATCCAGAGACCTGGATAACATTCCGGGGACCCGGGTTCAAATCCCGCCATGGCAGATGGTGGCATTTGAATTCAATAAAATATCTGGAATTAAGAGTCTAACGATGCCCATGAATCCATTGCCGATTGTCGAGAAAAACTCATCTGGTTCACTAATGTCCTTCAGGGAAGGAAACTGCCATCTTTACCTGGTCTGGCCTACATGTGACTCCAGACCCACAGCAATGTGGTTGACTCTTAACTGCCCTCTGGGCAATTAGGGATGGGCAATAAATGCTGCCTGGTCAGCAATGCCCTCATCCCATGAACGAATAAAGGAAAAAAAAAATCTAAAATGGGAAGAGAAAGAACAAGAATGGACATTGGGACCACTAGAAAATGAGGTTGGAGAAGTCATAATGGAAAACAACGAGATGGCAGAGCAACTGAATAGGTACTTTGCAACAGTTTTCACAATGGAAGGAGGAGAAGGTGCTGGGGAAGCTGAAAGGTCTGAAGGTGGATAAACTACCCGGACCAGATGGACTACACCCCAGAGTTCTGATGGAGATCGCTGCGGAGATTGTAGAGGTATTTATGGTGATTTTCCAGGAATCACGAGTCAGGGAGAGTCCCAGGGAACTGGAAATGGCTAATGTAACACCCCTGTTTAAGAAGGGAAGGAGGCAAAAAACAGGGAACTATAAGTTGGTTAGGTCAGTCGTTGTAAGATTTTACAGCCCATTATTAAGGATGAGTTTGCAGAGTACTTGGAAGTGCATGGTAAAATAGGGAAGAGTCATGTTGGACAAATCTGTTGGAATTCTTTGAGGTGGTAATGAATAATTTAGACAAGGGAGAGCCAGTGGACGTGATCTATTTGGATTTCCAGAAGGCCTTCAACAAGGTACTGCATAAGAGGCTGCTAAAAATAAGAAGAGCCTACATTGTTAGGGGCAAGGTACTGGCATGGACTGAGGGTAGGCTGACTGGCAGGAAGGTAGAGAGTAGGGATAAAGGGGTCTCAGTCAGATTGGCAGCCTGTGACTATGGAGTTTCACAGACAATGTTGGGACCACAATTATTCATGTTACACATTAACAATCTAGACAAAGGAACCGAGGGCACTGTTGGTAAGTTTGCAGATGACAAAAAGATACGTGGAGGGACAGGTAGTGCTGAGGAAGTGGGAAGGCTGCAGAAGGACTTAGCCAGACTAGGTGAGTGGGCAAAGAAATAGCAAATGGAATACAATGTGGGGAAGTGTGAGGTTATGCACGTGCACCTTAGTGGGAAGTAGAGTATATTAGTTCCTAAATGGGAAAAAGGCTTGGGAATCTGAAGCAGAAATGGATTTGGAATAATACAGCAGGAACATCCAATATCACCCTCCCCGCTGAGTGTGGAAACCAACCCCCACCCAGCAGTCAGCTGCACATGCTCTTTTCAAATTCCCTTCTTGAAAAGGAAAAAGGAGAAAGGGGCATGAAACAAAAATCTTCAGAGACACTGAAAGCACAAATCCTCAACTCTGAATGAACAATTGAGAATTGGTGCTTTCACAACTTCATGTACTCAAACAAACTGTCAAAAGCAACAACCCGAAGGGAACTGAAGGAAAATATTGTCATTATTCCCCGTAATCCAGATTGGTGCCAGAAGTGTGCTTTGCTGACTTCTTTTTTTGTTCCTTCCCCCCCCCGACTTGTAGTATTTGCACACTGCCTTGTCTTTGTGGGTCTGTAATACACAGGAACTTTTCTTTTACAAAGTACACTTTTGGCTATGGGGAATATTAAAATTAGCGTCTCTTTTCTGCCAATCGTTGCAAACAATTGCCATCTTTCAGATGAGATGCTTTTCGGAGACTCCCCCTGCTCTCCCCAGTGACTCTTCCCAAACTGTTGCTGATAATTATTCCAGCAGAGCAGTTGATCCGTCCTTCAAAAGTATTTATTTGGTCATAAAGGCAGAGGGCTATGAAAGGTGCTATACAAATGTAGTTGTTGTTTTGGTTAACGGCATCAACTTTAAGGTGAGCCATTAAACATCAGGATCTTTCTGGTGCGACGGATCTGAACAGGTCAAGATCTCACCTCACACCCCCACCCCCACCCCCCCAAAGTTTTGGCACAGTCTGGGAGTTGGTTGGTTCAAGTGGCTAACTATTACAGTAAAGTGATGCAAATAGCATGGGTTCAATTCCCACATCAGCTGGCGGTTACCATGAAGGACCCTCCTTCCAAACTCTCCCCTCACCAGAAGCCTGGCGACCCTCAGGTTAAACCACCATCAGTTGCCTCTCTTATTCGAGAGAGCAACTCTCTAGTCTGATCAAACTCAACTTCCCTCAAACCGACTGCACCAAAAATCACATGAATTGGCCATCTGTCTTGCAGCTATCAGCGGGACTGACAGCAGAATAAATGTCTCCACCCAGAGAGTGGGAGAGCCTGAGGAATTCTCTGCCGCAGAAAGTGGTTGAAGGCCAAAACATTGAATGTTTTCAAGAATGAGTTCGATGTAGTTCGAAGGGAAGAAGAGTTGGATAATCATTTTGAATGGGGGAAGCAGGCTTGAGGGGCAGAATGGCCTACTCCTGCTTCTACCGAATCTGTTCTTCGGGTCTATCCAGGCAGAACGTAATCAATAGCAGCTCAGAAAGACTCTTTTCTGCTTGTCTTGCCTTTTTTCAAAGAAAAGGGAGAGAAGTTTTCTGAGAGAGGGGTTTCAGTGCGTAGCCAGCACAGTTTCTGTATCAGGAGCATGGCTGTGTCCTGGTGTTTTCACAAGACAGGCGTGATCGACTACTGATCAATTTCATTTTTGGAACGTGGATTTCCACACTTCAACTGGTCGGGATCCATCAAAACCCATCTCTAACCCTCCCTACTCACCGCCAGACAACTCAGAATTAACCTCGACACTAACTTAACGTGCAAGAATTAAAGAGAAAGCTGCCATTGCTACCCAAAAAGCCACTCTGAAAATACAGGAGGCTGATCGAGAGTGAAGCAGTGGCAAAAAAAAAGACAAACAGGTTTCTAAAGGACAGATGTTTCTCACAGAGACACACAACCCCAAAACAGCTGGAACAAACTTATTCGCCCACCCCATCTCAAATCCTGTGTCATGCTGAAAGAGTTACAGAAACGTGATTAAACACATTCGCAATATCGGGGGGGAAATACTGCTTTAAAATATATTTGGAACTGTTGAGAGTGAGGAGATACGAGCATTTACTGTGACACTGTTAAGCTCCTAAAACCTCTCGCAATGACAGCAAATGATTGCAAACCGCCAGATAAGACACTTCTAAACAACAGGAGGGGGGCTGACAGCTTACAGCCACACCACGCTGTAGAGAGGCACAGCAAGATCCCACAACCACAATCAAACCCCAAGTTATCAGTTACACGCACAAGATTTTTTTTTAAAAAACTCTCTTGTAAGTATCAAAATGAAACTGACACATCCACAAAGTTGCATTAGATAAAGTCTTGCACTGTGTGGTTTCCAAGCCAATCGTGTGTCTGCAATTGCAAGTTAGGTTCTTACCTTCTGATCTACGATGGAACAAGCAAGTTCCTTCACTCTTGCTAAGGTGTTGTCGCCACTGGTCGGGAGCAGGACGGATTCCCTGGTCAGCCCTATCTGGATGATGAACGAGGTTCCCACGCAGCCGGACGGACAAGAGCTGGCGGCCCCCTGTCCCAGGCAAGGAGCAGGGCTCGTGGGGCAGGCAACAGACATAGAACTCATCACCTGCCCCTCCAGTGCAAGGCAGGAGAGAAGGAGGAGTGGTGGGGCTACAGAGATTGACACTGGTGGTGGAGGAGGCAGAGAGAGAGGGCAAAAAGATTGCTTCGAAATAAAGGAAACTCAAGCAGCAGGGCTCAAAACAAAGCTTCTTTCTTTGCCAACAATGAGTGAACTCACTCTGTTTTGATAGTTTAAACCCACAAAATGGCGTCAAATACAAAAAAACAGGAAACACCCTACCCTCACTACCTCCTTCAATAACTTATTAGTCTGTTATGCAGAGAAAGGGAGAAGGAGGGGACTCAGAGTTTGACAGACAGAGCTAGAACTAATAACAAACTTTGTTATCGCTCAGAAAGAGGAGGGTCCACAGTCTGTGCTAGCAAATAAGGGCTGGAGGGTGGAAAGTCAGCTCTTGGTACTCGGAGACAGCTGGGATCGTGTCTCTTTCCTCACTAGTTTTGAAAAAAAAAGCCCTTTTTAATCTGGTGAAAGGCGTTAGGCTCCTTTCTCCAACCTGTTATTATTGCATTTTTTCTTTTACTGCCAAAGCAACTCCTCCTCCTTCAGAATCTAGTGAATAGTTCTTGTTTTTTCTTTCTGAGGAAGGGTCACTGGACCTGAAACGTTTAGCTCTGATTTCTCTCCACAGAGGCTGCCAGACCTGCTGAGCTTTTCCAGCAATATTTTTGTTTCTGATTTGCAGCATCTGCAGTTCTTTTGGTTTTTATCTTCTTTTTCCTTTGTTCTGTGATGGGGGGGGCGGGGGGGAGCCAGTATTTGACACCCATCCCTAATTGCCCCTTGAACTGAGTGGCTTGTTAGGGCCATTTCAGAGGGTGGTTAAGAGTCAACCATTTGTTTTGGGTCTGGAGTCACATGTAGGCCAGAGCGGGTAAGGATTTCCTTCTCTTCAGGTGCAGAGCTGGATGAACACAGCAGGCCAAGCAGCAACATAGGAGCAGAAAGGCTGACGTTTCAGGCCTAGACCCTTCTTCAAACAACAAACTCAGAATACTGGAGAAACTCAGCAGATCTAGCAGCATCTGACTTTTCATAATGGACTCAAAACGTTAGCTCTGTTTCCCTCGCTCCACAGATGCAGCCAGACCTGCAGAGTTTCCACAGCATCTGTCATAATTTCCTCATATCTGAGGGATTATTTTTAACAATGCAGGATAATTGCCACAGTCACCATTACTAACTCCAGCTTTTAATCTTCAGATTTATTCATTTAAGTTCCACTAGCTGTAGTGGTGGGATTTGAACTCATGGCCCCAGCACTAAAGTCTCAACCTCACGATTGACTAGTCCAGCAGCAATAACATGGATCATTGACTTCAGGAACCAAGGTGGAGGGCATGCCCCTATCTACATAAATGGTGCTGAGGTGGAGATGGTCGAGAGTGTCAAGTTCCTAGGAGAGTTGATGACCAACAATCAGTCATAGTCCACCCGCGTTGATGCTATGGCCAAGAAAGCACAATAATGCCTCGATGTTCTCAGAAAGCTAAGGAAATCCATAAAGACTCTGACCAATTTTTACAGATGCACCATAGAAAGCAACCTATCCAGGTGCATGATGGCTTGGTACGGCAACTGCTCTACTCAGGACTATAGGAAACGACAGAGAGTTGTGATAATAACCCAGTCCATCACACAAACCAACCGCCCATCCATTGACTCCATCTACACCTCCCGCTGCCTCAGAAAGGTAGCCGACATCAACAAAGACCCCCTCCCACCCCTGGTTGTAATCTCTTCCATCGGGCAAAAGATACAAAAGCTTAAACATGCGTACCAACAGGTTCAGTTTTTTCCCTGCTGTAATCAGACTTTCTGAATGGGCCTCTCAAATTTTACGTTTAATGTTGATCTCGCTCTTTGTGCACCTTCTCTGCAGCTGTAACATTGTATTCCTCGCTCTGTTCTGTTACCCTAATGCACTTTGTATGGTATGATCTGCCCGTCCTGCACGCAAAACAAAACTTTTCCTGTACTTAAGTACATGTGACAATAATAAATCAAATTAAAATATTACCAGCTCTCCTCAAATGAACTGAACAGTTTTCATCATCGGTTTGGACTGACCCTGGGCCCTCATTGTAGGCCAGCTTATGTGAAAATAAGAGCCACTCGAAGCCATTTGGGAAGCTTGGATGTGACTAATTGTACTTTTAATTCATAAATAAAAGCTAGTCATATGCATTGAGTGTGACCGTGCATTAGAATGACCATTAAGTCTGTTCAAAAGTCACTGGCTCAGATTTGAGGTATTAACTACCCAGAACCAGCCCCTACTGGGTGGGACTTGTCACCCATCGACCTGAAAACAGATTACTGGAGACTCCCAGGAGGACAGCAGCGTCTCCTCATAAGCTTCCCGAAAAGCTCAGACATTCCCCATCTTCTGGTGGGAGATCCTGGCTTCTGACTGACTGAAATGGAACAGGGCAGGACAGCTGCCTCACAACACCAAGGACCCAGCTTCAATCCCACCCTTGGGCAACTGTCTGTGTGGAGTTTGCACATTCTCCCCGTGTCTGCGTGGGTTTCCTCTGGGTGCTCCGGTTTCCTCCCACAGTCCAAAGATGTGCAGGTTAGGGTGGATTGACCATGCTAAATTGCCCCATAGTGTTCAGGGATGTGCAGACTGAGTGGTTTAGCCATAGTAAATGTGGGGTTATAGGTTTAGGGTGAGGGTTGTGTGGGTCTGGGCTGGATGCTCTTCGGAGGGTCAGTGCAGACTTGATGGGCTGAACGGCCTCTTTCCACACTGTAGGGATTCTGTGCCGTTTTTGGGAGGGCACCAAACATATCAGGGACACATAAGGGGTGAAGTCAAAGTGCTGGAGGGAACACGCAAATTTCCAAGTAACCATTGACCTGACTCTTCCAATGCTGCCTGCCCCATGTAAGGCAGAATCTGCCAGTCGCACAATGACTTTATTCACTGTCTCAGAGCCAATTGAAGCAAGTCAGCCTCAATTCTGAGGAAGAAGAAGAAGTAAAGTATAAAAAAAACGTACATTTATATAGCACCTTTCATGACCTCAGGGCATCCTAAAGGGCTTCATAACCAATAATACTTTCAAACTGTGGTTACAGCCTTAATGTAGTAAACAATTTAGGCAGTTTGCTCAGGGTACAATCCCACAAGCAGCAATATATCATGAACAGATCAGTTGTTTCAGAGCTTGTTGAGGGATATAGAATCGACCAGGTTACTGGGCAAAACTCCCCTCTATTCTGTCAATATAATGCCATGGGAGCTTTAGAATCTACAAAAAAAGACAAAGGAGTCCTGGCTTAATTCAGAACGTGACTCCCTGGATACCGCACTTTGGAATTTCAGCCTAGGTTCTGTTCCCTACTTCCTGGAGTGAGAATTGAACGTACAATCTTCTGACCCAAAGGTCCAAGCCAGGTTTGAAACCACTTTGGGAGCACTGCACACGGTTTTAATTGTTGATTTCAAGAAGGAACTTGATTTATTGGAAGAGATACACATACAGGTACAAGCATGATTTCAGAGTGTGAATAGATGACAAATGAGGATAGACTAAATGAAGATAGAGACATTAAAATCATTAAATGTTTGGACAAATTGAATCCACATTAAGATGTACAGTGGGGCACAGAATTTGAGCATAACAGGAAGCATTGGCAAATCAAGGATGAAGAAAAAATATGCAAATTCAATAGCGAAAAGAAAGTGAAGTCACCATAGCCCAACTAGAGAGAGAGAGAGAGACAGATAGACAGAGAGAAAACTGGTGGTAGTTTAATCTGAGGGTCATGGTTAAGAAGGAGGTTAACTTCAGCAGCTACAAGAATTGAACCCACCGCATTGGCATCAGTCTGCATCACAAAAGAGTTGACCCCGATTGAGTGTTGCAGACTGGCACATTCCAAGGTCCGGGATTACGTGCTGTGGGATGCACTATAGCCTGGGGCAGCTGCCACCAATACACAGTGGGGAAAGGCCACTGTGTAAGCTTCTTCTGTCAAAGCACAACAGGGAGGTCCATTCAGTAACTGGATCTTGCTGATACCTCAGCTAAATGCCAGGAGGTTAGTTGTAAATATAGAGAAAGGTGAACACCAATGTTTATTTTATTCTTTGTAAGTAAAGAGACTATAGATCTGAATGGTTTCATTAACTGTGTATGTACATAAAGATTTCCTTCTTTGAATAAAGTATATTTTTGCAATTAAAAAAGTCACTCTGCACCACAAACCAGCCATTCAGCAAACTGAGCTAACCAACCCAATACTTGAAAGGAAATAATGCAGCAGCTACAGGGAAAGAACAAAGGACTAATTGGTTATCCCTCTCGAAATGTGACGAGGCAATGGACTAGTGGTATTATAGCTGGACTGTTAATCCAGAGACTCAGGTAACGCTCCAGGGGCCTACGTTAAAATCCTGTCAGTGGAATTTGAATTCAACAAAAAAATGTAATTAAAGAGCCACAAATCAAATATCAGGAAAACCCCATCTGGTTCACTAATGCCCTTTATCATAGAATCCCTACAGTGTGGAAACAGGCCCTTCGGCCCAATAAATCCATACCCACCTTTACAGCATCCCACCCAGACCCATCCCCCTGTAACCCACCTAATCTACACATCCCTGAACACTATGGGGCTATTTAGCATGGCCAACCCACCCTAACCTGCACATCCCTGGACACTATGGAGGTAATTTAGCACAGCCAATCCACCCTAACCTGCACATCCCTGGACACTATGGAGGTAATTTAGCACGGCCAATCCACCCTAACCTGCACATCCCTGGACACTATGGAGGTAATTTAGCATGGCCAATCCACCCTAACCTGCACATCCCTGGACACTTTGGGGGTAATTTAGCACGGCCAATCCACCCTAACCTGCAAATCCCTGGACACTATGGAGGTAATTTAGCATGGCCAATCCACCCTAATCTGCACATCTTTGGACTGTGGGAGGAAACCGGAGCGCCCGGAGGAAACCCACGCAGAGAATGTGCAAACTCCACGCAGACAGTTGCCCGCGGGTGGAATCGAACCTGGGTCCCTGGTGCTGTGAAGCAGCAGTGCTAATCACTGAGCAACTGTGCCACCTTTAGGGAAGGAAATTGCCATCCTTACCTGGTCTGGCCTCCATGAGACTCCAGAGCCACAGCAATGTAGTTGACTCTTAACTGCCCTCTGGGCCATTAGGGCGGAGCTAGCCAGTGACATCCTTACCTGTGAAGGAATTAAAAAGGTGCTGGTGTGGCATGATGAGCCTATTAGCCTTGCTCTGTGTTGTATCATTCTAATGATCTAAGAAATGCTGGAGGAGTTTTTGTTTTCCATTAAAAGAATAGTGCAGTACCAGTAGTGGAACAGGAAATATGTTCAGAAGGAACCAAATGGGGGTCTTGTCAAAAGATGAGACTCACGGTTGTTAAGAAATGAACCACAGGATTACTGTTGACAGGCGGGTTAGATGGGACTAGCATACATTCTTGCCAGGGGCATAGTCTGGGCAAATTGCCAGAAGACTTGGAGGCCAGGGGTTTACCCATCTACAGGAACTATGCATGTGTTGGTTCACACTGCTGCGCCTTTCAATGTTCAATATTTAGTTTATCCCCCAGTGCCCAAGGGATTATAGATCTCTAAGTTTCAGATACCTTTTTTGTGAAACTAAACAAACATTTATAAAGCAAGCTCTCTGCAGCTCTCCAAAGGTGATACATTCCATGGCAACACAATCTGCATTAATAGAATAAGTGAAGTTAGAACAAGTCAAACTAATCCCCTTGTTTACATGTATTACTCTAAATAACAAAGGGTAAGAAAGAGCCAAAGGAATCATTAAGCTGACCGCCATCTCGTAACAGTGCATACTTTGTCTGAAAAGACAGCACCTCTGATAGTGCAGTACTGCCTCAGCCATGAACGCTAATCCCCCTGAAGTGAGAGTAATGGGTGCTCACAGCAAGTACCTGCATGTGGACTCCTTTATCGCAGGGAGGCTGTTGTCTTCCACAATGTTGGCTGACCAGGAAACTCTCCCAATCTTACCTCCTGCCATAAGTCCAAAGATGTGCAGGTTAAAGACTGGCCATGCTAAATTGCCTCACAGTGTCCAGGGATGTGAAGACTAGGTGGGTTATTCATAGTAAATATGGGTTTACGGTGACAGGGGAAGGGTCTGGGTCTGGGTGGGACGCTCTTCGGAGTTTCAGTGCTGAGCTGATGGACTGAATGGCCTCTTTCTGCACTGTAGGGATTCTATGGTATGTGTATTGGAAAGATTTAAGGATTGATCATCAACCTGGTTGGCCACATAATGGCCAGAGCTTCTAGCCAAGAGGTAAGGGGTACCCACTGTGACACAAGACGTGCTGCTTGATTTTATGCTGAAGTCTTTGGAATGGCACTTGAACAACGTTCTCACTTAGCTGTGTGGCCATGAGGCTGCTGGGAAATTTTGTGAATGGTGTGCCGATGTTTTGGCTCCTGCTTCTGAAGCTGGTGCTTCATACAGACCTCAGATGTAGAAGGAAAATTAGAGGGACCGTCATATTTGAAACCATAATCTTCTGACTCGAACAAAAATGCCACCAATGAGCCATTCCCAACACCGATTCAAAGTGCCAACTTTTTGATTTGATTCATTATTGTCATGTGTACTGAAGTACAGTGAAAAGATCATAGCATACAAATGCATCAGGATAACAGAACAGAGTGCAGGATATAGTGTTACAGCTGCCGAGAAGGTGCCGAGAGAGATATCACATTAACATTAAAGAGGTCCATTCAAAAGCCTGATAACAAAAGGGAAGAAGCTGTTCTTGAAGCTGTTCATACGCATATACAAACTTTTATATCTTCTGCCCAACAGAAGAGGGTGGAAGAGAGTATAACTGGGGCAGGAAGAATCTTTGATGATGTTGGTTGCTTTCTGAAGGCAGTGGGAAGTATAGAGGGAGTAAATGGATGGAAGGCTCATTTGTGTGATGGACTGGGCTGTGTTCACAACTCTTTGTAATTTCTTTTGGTCTTGGGAAGAGTAGTTGCCATACCACACTGTGATGCATCTGGACAGGATGCTTTCCATGGTGCATCTATAAAAATTTGTAAGCGTCTTTATGAACATGCTGAATTCCCTTAGCCTCCTGCGGAAGTAGAGGCATTGCTGTCCTTTCTTGGCCATCGTGTCAATTTGTGATTGTTGGTGATCGTATTTTTATTTTAATTCATTCAAGAATTATGGGCATCACTGGTTCTGTTGCCCATTCCCCATTTCCCCTGGCGAAGGTGGTGGTGAGCTGTCTTCTTGTACCACTGCAGTGTGTGAGGTGTAGGTAGATCCACAATGCTGTTAGAGAGGGGGTTCCAGGATTTTGACCCAGTGACACTGAAGGAACAGCAGTATGCACAAGCAGAATACACAAGCAGTCCATGCTCACATGCAACAAGATCTGGCAAATATCCAGGCTTGGGCTGACAAGTGGCAAGTAACATTCACTCCACAAAAATGCCAGGCAATGACCATCTCCAATAAAAGACAATCTAACCATGCCCCTTGACATTCAACGGTGTTATCATCGCTGAATCCCTCACTACCAACATCCTTGAGGTTACCATTGATCAAAAATTCAACTGGACTCATCATATAAATACAGTGGCTATAACAGCAGGGTCAGAAGAATACTGCAGCAAGTGACTCACACCCTGACTCCCCAAACCCTGTCCACACGAGGCACACATCAAGAGTGTGATGGAATTCTCCCCACTTGCCTGGAAGATGCAGCTCCAACAACATTATCTACAGATGCGCTTCAGAAGTTCACCGAAGATTCTCAGGCAGCACCCTCCAAACCCATGACCACTTCCATCTAGAAGGACAAGGGCAGCAGATACATGGGAACACCACCCTCCTGCAAATTCCTCTCCAAGCCACTCGTCATCCTGATTTGGAAATATATCGCTGTTTCTTCACTGTCACTGGGTCAAAATCCTGGAACTCCCTCCCCAAGGTCAACCCTCAGCAAAGAGTGCAGCGGTTCAAGAAAGCACCTCACCACCAATATCTCAAGGACAATGAGGGATGGGTAATAAATACTGGCCCAGCTAGCGACACCCATGTCTCATGAGTGAATGAAAGCAAAATTCCAGTTCAGGATAGTGAGTGGCTTGGAGAAGAACTTGCAGTGGCTATTGATCCCATGTATCTGCTGCCCTTGTCCTTCTAGATGGACGTGATCATGGGTTTGGAAGGTGCTGTCTGAGGATCTTTTGTGAATGTCTGCAGTGCATCTGGTAGATGGTACACACTGCTGCTACTGAGCATCGGTGGTGGAGGGAGTGGGATGTTTGTGGATGTGGTGCCAATCAAGCGGCTGCTTTGTCCTGGATGGTGTCGAGCTTCTTGAGTGTTGTTGGAGCTGCCCCCATCCAGGGCAAGTGGGGAGTATTCCCTCACACTCCTGACTTGTGCCTTGTCGATGGCAGACAGTCTTTGGGGAGTGAGCAAGTGAGTTACTTGCCACAGAATTCCCAGGCTCTGACCTGCTCTTCTAGCCACATACTTTTATGATCAGTCCAGTTACACTTTTTTCATAAACAAGACATCAAACTCAGACCCTGTCTGCACTATCAGTGGATTGAATGTTGGCTACTGAATAAAACAGAGGAAATCTCCCTAATGTCCTGACCAATACTTACTTCAAAACCATAATCAGTTCAATAAAAATCTAGTCATTATTACAAAACTATTTATTGGAGCTTACTGTGTTGGAATTGGCTGCTGTGTATGTTACATTACAATTAGTTCTCGTGAGCACTGGGATAATGTGTGAACAGAACTCGATGCAAGTTTATTCACAGGCGACAGAAGTGAGAATGACCTGGAATTTGTAGAGGACACCAGAACTGCACTGAAATAATCAAAATGAAACAAAGGCAAATATAAATAAATAAATGTATCTAGTGTCTGTGAAACAGCCTTTATCCCTTTATTCAATATTTTTATGATGAATAAACAATAGACTTCAAAGAAAGCTCTTTGTTTTTGTGAAATAATCTAGACTCTGCATATAGCACTGTCCTGGAAATTAAACTTCAATTACAGGAAGTTCCAGTCCAACCCTGTAAAGATAAAGTTCTCTATATAGGAGCAAATTACTGCAGATGCTGGAATCTGTACTGAAAACAACAAATGCTGGAGATCACAGTGGGTCAGACATCCAAGGAGAGAGAGCAAGTTAACGTTTCGCGTTTAGATGACTCTTTATCAGAACTCTGATGAGGAGTCATCTAGACTCAAAATGTTAGCTTGCTCTGTAATTGGAGAGAGTCAGCTGGTAGTGGTTTAACCTGAGTGAATGAAAGCAAAATTCCAGTTCAGGATAGTGAGTGGCTTGGAGAAGAACTTGCAGTGGCTATTGATCCCATGTATCTGCTGCCCTTGTCCTTCTAGATGGAAGTGTTCATGGGTTTGGAAGGTGCTGTGAAGCAAGGGCTGAACTCAGGAAGGAGAGTTCCTTGTGGAATTGAACATGCACCATTGGCATCACTTGGCATTACAAACCAGCTCTCCAGTCAACCAAGCTAACCAGCCCATTGGCAACCACAAATAGAGTTAGGTTTGACCAGAATCTGTGACAAGTAGACTTTATATTTAAAAGAGATGATTTGATTTTCCTGTCTGAGAAAGGTTTCTCTTTTCTGATCAGCCAAACAAACTGTGAAAGGTGAGACAACAAGGTGCAGGGCTGGATGAACACAGCAGGCCAAGCAGCATCATAGGAGCAGAGAGGCTGATGTTTCGGGCCTAGACCCTTCATCAGAAAAGGTGTTTTCACAACAAGACAGTCCCAAAAGAATGGTATGACTTCCTAAGCTGTGAAAGGAAAGGTAAAACTGTTGGTGGAGTCCCAGTAGCATTAATGTTGCAACAATCATGCAAATGACACTTGGACAGACACAGAAACAGAGATGTAGTTAAGTTAAAAATGAAATTGTACAACTTCCTTTTTGGGTGGGTGCTGAGAGAAGTCTTCACTACCACACTTCAGTGATCCTGCTCAGTTAGATAATTTCTTTTAAACTGATAAAGCAAAGGGTTGACTGGCTGAACTTATATTATTGATATTGGCAGCATTGTCCAATGTCCTCAAGAAACCTCTGTGCATTAAGTTTTTTTTTTGCAAACTGCTTTTGATAATGCTGGTCTCAAGTAGACTAAACAACAGATCCCTTTCTCAGCTGCTATCTGAACACAGGCAGCAGTTGATATGTGTTAGCTGTGGCTTGGGGATAGGCCATTCTTGTCTCTGAGTTTCAATGTTATAGGTTGCATCTTTTACAAGCTCAGCTCACTCCAAAAGTGTTTTACAACCAATGGAAACGCTTTTGAAGTGTAGGTAATGCAGCGGCCAATTGTGCACAGCAAGCTCCCACAAAGTGGTAACAGCTAAATATTGTATTTTTTCCTTTATTCATTCATGGGATGAGGGCATTGCTGGCTAGGGCAGCATTTATTGCCCATCCCTAATTGTCCAGAGGGCAGTTAAGAGTCAACCACATTGCTGGGGGACTGGATTGACATTGGCCAGACCAGGCAAGGATAGCAATTTCCTTCCCTAAAGGACATTCGTGACCCAGATGGGTTTTTCCCTGACAATCAACAATGGATTCACGGTCATCATTAGACTCTTAATTCCAGATATTTTATTGAATTCAAAAGCCACCATCTGCCATGGCGGGATTCAAACCCAGGTCGCCAGAACGTTATCTGGGTCAACGCCCCAACGATTATACCACTGGGCCATCTCTTTCCCTAGTGTTCTTGTGATGTTGATCTTTGTGTGTTAGCCAGGACACCAGAGCTGACCCCTCTGCCCGTCTTCAAAACAGTGCCACTTGAGAAGGCAAACAGTTTAACAACTGACCTGAAATATGGTGTATCTGCTCCCATTGGAGTATCAGCCTTGCTGCTTGTTATCAAATCTGAGGATTTGGTCTTGAGGTTCTAACTTTCTGACTCAGAGTAAGAGTGCTCCTGATAGAAGCAGTGCTAACATTGGAATGGTCAAAATGCTAGGGGACAGGGCTCATGGGTTGGGAGAGAAAACTGGATCGATGTTCTCTCAATTTGTCTTTTTTTACTGCTTGCACCTGCCGAGGACTAATGTGAAGTTTAGGAGAATTTCTCCAAACTCCAACAAAGCGACTGAAAATTTTTGTTAAATGTGGGGTTTGGAGAAATTCTCCTGAACTTCACATTCAGGTATGTATATATATTCAGTTCTTGGCAGGTGCAAGCAGTAAAAAGAGACAAATTTATAGAACGTCTATTTGAACCTCTGAGGTGTTCCATCTGCTTTACAGTCAATTAAGGTATGGGCCAGCGCAGAGGCTCACAGAGGTTGGCACTGCTGCCCCACAGCACCAGGGGCCCGGGTATAATTTCAGCCTCGGGCAACTGGCTGTGTGGAGTTTGCATGTCCTCCCATGTCTGCTTAAGTTTCCGCCAGTGTTCCAGTTTCCTCCCACAGTTCAAAGATATGCAGTTTAGGGTGCATTGGGCCATGGGAAATTGCCCATTGTGACTGGGAGGAGGGATTAGCTATGGTAATATGTGGGATTATGGGGATAAGGTGTGAGGCTCGGTAGGATGCTCTTCGGAGGATCAGTGTGGACCAAATGGCCTCTTTCAGCACAGTGAGGATTCTATGTTTCTAAATACTGCAGGACAGTCACTGTTCCAATACAGAAAAGAGGTCAACCAATCTGTGCACAGCAAGTGATACTGGCTTGACAATCTGGGTTTTTTTCCGTAATGTTGGTTGACGAATAAGATTGACCAGGATACACAGAACAAGATCAAGGGTTCTTGTGGCACCTTTATAGTGCCCGCTACCTCTGAGCCTAGACAGGCCTGGGTTCAAGTCCCACATGGTTCAGATATACATGAACAGGCCAATTAAAAATATCTAGAAGGTCGCCTTGTTTCAGGAAGGATGTTATTAAGCTGGAGATGGTTCAGAAAAGATTTACCAAGATGTTGCTGGGAATGGAAGGTTTGAGTTATAGGGAGAGGTTAGATAAGCTGGAACTTTTTTCACTGGAGCGTAGCGGGTTAAGGGGTGACTTTATAGATGTTTATAAAATCATGACAGGCATAGATAAGGTGAATAGCAGGTGTCTTTTCCCGGGGACGGGGGAGGGGGCGCGAATTTCAAGACTAGGGGCATCCTATCCAGGCTCACCCCCTACCCTATCCCTGTAACTCTGCAATTCCCAAGGCTAATCCACCTAAGCTACACATCCCTCGACACTATGGGCAATTTTACATGGCCAACCCACCTAACGTGCACATCTTTGGACTGTGGGAGGAAACCCAGGCAGACACGGGGAGAATGTGCAAACTCCACACAGACAGTTGCACAAGGGTGGGATTGACCCAGATCCTTGGTGCTGTGAGGCAGCAGTGCTAACCACTGAGCCACCATACATCATGTGCTTATTGAAGGGATTTTGGAAGCATCAAAATAAGTAGCTGAGAAGAGATTGAGATCGCATGGTCATCTGTGGGAGTGAGAAAAGGCATAGGATGAAGGGGAGAAGAGGGAGGTCTAAGACCAGTTGGAATGATGTACTGGCGAGAGATGTAACTGTAGTGGGATAGGAATAGGAATGGATGATCAATAGTGGGAGATGGAGAGGGGTGATCAACTAGGATTGTATGACCTAAGGAAAATGGAAGAAGGAAAAGATATTTCAGAGAAATCTTGTGCTGTTCTTCAAAACAGTGCATAATAAATCAGTTGGTGAGGAGCCACCAGAAAACTACGAAGGACAACCAGCAATGCAACAAAGAATTGTGTAGAAATTATCTGGTGGAATTAGGCAAAGCGCACTGACAGTGCTGGTAAGCACATCTGTAAATGTGAGGAGCGTTACAAATAAGGTCGACGAGTTACAAGTGTAAGTGGGTCTACAATATATTGATTGTAATGGAGACCTGGCTTAAATGTCAGCAGGAATGGGATCTAATCTCCAGGGCTTCCCAAGCTTTTATCCATTTTGGAGGCTTAAAATTGTTGCCACATTTTAGCAAGAATTGCAAGTGCAGAGACCTTTGTTCACAGCCACCATTGCTGCTTCAGAGATCACAACCCCAAAATTCCAGGTCCTGACCTATCTTTGGGAACCTTTCATCTAATCATTCCTGCCGACAATGTACTCAGGAAGAAAAGGGAAGGAAGCTAGTAGGAAGTGGGACAGAATTATTAATCAAGGATAATACTACAGTTGCACGCAATGATATACTAGAGGGTGCAAATACTGATTTCATCTGGTTATAGCTAAGTAACAGTGAAATTACCAGAGTACCATATAATGAGAAAGAGATAAGAGAGACAATCTATCAGAAAATTTCAGAGGAATGTTAAAATAACACGGTAATTGGAGGGGATTTTGTTTAGCCTAATATAGACTGCAAAAAGCAGGAAGGCAGTGCTGGATCTAGTTCTGGGAAATGAAGTAGATCAACTGGAATGCGTTGCAATGGGAAAAGGTCTGGTAATAATAAGACATTGTCTCCCAGTTAAGCAGCATTCCAATGTTAAACTTCTTAGCCTTGTTTTCAAATCCTTTTATAGCTTCACCCCTCTCTGTATCCTTTCCCCGCAACCTTTCTGCACTCATGAAAGTTTGGCCTCTTGTCATCATAGAATCTCTACAGTGTGGAAACAGGCCCTTTGGCCCAACAAGTCCACACTGACCTTTGGAGCATCCCACCCAGCCCCATCCCCCTCTCACCCACCTAAGCTACACATCCCTGAACACTAAGAGACCATTTAGCATGTCCAATCCACCTAGCCTGCACATCTTTAGATTGTGGAAGGAAACCGGAGCTCCCTGAGGAAACCCACGCAGATACGGGGAGAATGTGCAAACCCCACACAGACAGTCGCCCGAGGGTGGAATCTAACCCGGGTCCCTGATGCTGTGAGGCAGCAATGCTAACCACTGAGCCACCGTGCCACCCCAAACGTGTATCCCCAATTTTAATCACTTCATCATTGGTAGACATACCTTCATCTGCCTGGGTCCCAATCTCTGAACCTCTGCTCTCTTTAAGACAAAAACCAAAAAAAACAGATACTGTAAATCAGAAACAAAAACAGAAATTGCTGGAAAAGCTCCAAACAGGTGGTTAGCACTGCTGCCTCACAGCACCAGGGACCCAGGATCAATTCCACCCTCAGGCGACTGTCTGTGTGAAGTGTACACATTCTCCCCGTGTCTGCGTGGGTTTCCTCCGGGTGCTCCGGTTTCCCCCCACAGTCCAAAGATGTGCAGGTTAGGGTGAATTGGCCGTGCTAAGTTACCCATAGAGTCCAGGGATGTGTAGATTAGGTGGGTTATAGGGGGATGGGTCTGGGTGGGATACTCTGGGGGTCAGTGTGGACTTGTTGGGCTGAAGGGCCTGTTTCCACGCTGTAGGGATTCTATGAACTTTTATAAGTTCTGAGGAAGGGCCACTTGCCCCAAAATGTTAACTCTGCTTTCTCTCCACAGATGCTGCCAAGACCTGCTGAGCTTTTCCAGCAATTTCTGTTTTTGTTTCTCTCTTTAAGACACTCCCGCTGTCTGATTACTCTCCCACAAGTGCCTTGGGGAGGTTTTATTGTGGATATCTTTATTGGCTGGTGAAAAATATCCAGTACATTCCTCCAAGGGTTTTTATTAGACCATTCTTTTTTTTGTTACCTGTAACTGGCCTTGGGGAAACCGTGGCATTGTGGTAATGTTATTAGACTCCTAATCCTTTTTTAAAAAATCTTAAGCAAGCTAATGTTCCGGGTGCATGTCTTCAAACCCCACCACAGCGGCTAGTGGAATTTAAAATCAATGAATAATTCTGGAATGTAGGGTTCTTAGCAACATGGCCTATCATGGCAAAATTGGATAACAAGTGCATCAAAATGTCATAGAGTCATGGAAACAGACTCTTCAGTCCAACTCGTCCATGTCGACCACGTTTCCCAAACTAAACTAGTCCCATTTGCCTGTGTTTGGCCCATATCTCTCCAAACCTTTATTGTTCATGTACCTGTCCAAATGTCTTTTAAATGTTATAACTGTACCTGCATCTACCACTTCCTCTGGCAGTTCATTTCACTTGCGAACGTCCCTCTGTGTGAAAAAGTTGCCCCTCAAATCCCTTTTAATCTTTCTCATTTGACCTTAAAAATATGCCCCCTAGTTTTAAACTCCCCCACCCTAGGGAAAAGACATTTGTTATTCACATTATGCATGCCCCTCATGATTTTGTAAACCTCAAAAAGGTCACCTCCTCCCACCCACCTTCCTGCAAAAATGCCATCCCCTACTCCCAATTCCTTCACCTCCGCCGCATCTGCTCCCAGGATGAGGCATTCCACTCCTGTACATCTCAGTTGTCCTCGTTTTTCAAGGACCGCAACGTCCCCCCCCTCAGTGGTCGAGAACGCCCTCAACTGTGTCTCCCACATTTCCCGCAACTCATCCCTCACACCCTGTCCCCGCAATAAGAACCAAAAAAGAATCCCCCTCGTCCTTACATACCACCCCACCAACCTCCGGATCCAACGCATCATCCTCCAACACTTCCGCCATCAGCAATCCGACCCCACCACCAAAGACATCTTTCCCTCCCCACCCTAATCTGCTTTCCGGAGGGACCACTCTCTCCGTGACTCCCTTGTCCGCTCCACACTCCCCTCCAGCCCCACCACACCCGGCACTTTTCCCTGCAACCGCAGGAAGTGCTACACCTGCCCCCATACCTCCTCCCTCACCCCCATCCCAGGCCCCAAGAAGACTTTCCACATCAAGCAGATGTTCACCTGCACATCTGCCAATGTGGTATACTGCATCTGCTGTACCCGTTGTGGCCTCCTCTACATCGGGGAAACCAAGCGGAGGCTCGGGGACCGCTTTGCAGAACACCTACGCTCGGTTCGCAATAAACAACTGCACCTCCCAGTCGCGAACCATTTCAACTCCCCCTCCCATTCCTCAGACGACATGTCCATCCTGGGCCTCCTGCAGTGCCACAACGATGCCACCCGAAGGTTGCAGGAACAGCAACTCATATTCCGCTTGGGAACCCTGCAGCCCAATGGTATCAATGTGGA
>NC_063370.1:7555887-7609560 GCF_021869965.1 Rhincodon typus
TCTGATGCTGCTTGGCCTGCTGTGTTCATCCAGCTCTACACCTTGTTCTCTCTTTTACAAAACAGAAACTGTGCATGAATGATCATAAGATACAATTCTCACCAGATGTGCCTTATGCATTTTTTTTTGAGCAGCAAGGCCAGCATTTATTGCACGTCCTTAACTGCCCTTCAGAAGCTGGTGGCGAGCTACTTTCTTAAACTGCTGCGGTCTCACGGTAGAGCCACAGTGCTGCTGAGAAGCAGTACCAAGATTTCAACACATCGGCAGTGAAGTAATTACCAATGTATTTCCAAGTCAGGATGTGTGCAGTTGAGGGGAACATGCAGGTGATGTTCTCATGTGTCTGCTGCCCTTTCTGCAATCTTACTCACTGAGCTTGGCTTGTTTGAATTTAACTAGCCTGTGGATATGAAAAGAATGATTCTTTGCACATTGATTCTTCATTCTCCACAAATCTTAAGTCCAAAATTAAAGGCTATAAATGTGTGTTACTAGTGAATCTAACAAGGAATTAAAAAATTATTTTCCTGGAAAGAGGTGCAAATATGTAATTTGATATCTAACAATTATAGTTGGGTTAAATACACACCTTCTGTGCTACTAATTACGTGATGCAAAATTTAAGTAACATGTAGGGCATGTTTTTTGCAGCTGAAGGAACATGCAAGTCAATGGAAACGTGCAACTAAACTTCACATTTGTAGTATATGGGTCTGAAATGATTAATATTTAATTGAATGCAGTAAACACCACCTACAGTGATATAATAACAGAAGTTGCTGGAAAAAGCTTAGCAGGTCTGCTGGCAGCATTGGTGAAGAGAAATCAGAGTTAATATTTTGGGTCCAGTGACCCTTTCTCAACTGATGGTAGCTAGGAAAATGTCAGTTTATATGCAGAAAATAGAGTGGTGGTGGTGGGGGGAGGCGGGAGGGTGTAAGGAGTAAATGATTGGTAGAGGTAGAGCCAAAGAGAGACAGAAGAACAGTTGGATAGACAAAGGAGTGGATAACAATCTGGCAAGGAAAGTGAACAGCTGTTAATTGAGACTGTTAGTGGCTAACAATACGTAACGTGTAATGGCAGACTTTGTGATAACAAGGCCTGGTGTTCTGAGGAAGGGTCACCGGACCCAAAACGTTAACTCTGTTTTTTCCTTCACAGATGCTGCCAGACCTGCTGAGCTTTTCCAGCAACTTTGTTTTTGTTCCTGGTGTGTGGGTTGGGGGCCTAGGACATGGGAGAGTTCAGGCCCTAAAATTATTGAACTCAATATCAAGTCCAGAGGGCTGCAGGGACTCCGAGCAGAAAATGAGGTTTTGTTCTTCCAGCTTGTGCTGCGCTTCGCTGGAACACTACAGCAAGCCTGGGACAGAGACGTTGGCAAGGGAACATGATGGTGTGTTAAAGTGGCAGGCAACTGGAAACTCAGGATCCTTTTTTGCAAGCAGAATGTAGATGTTCTGCAAAGCAGTCATCCAGTCTACGCTTCATTTCCCCAATGTAGAGGGGACCACATTGTGGGCAGCGAATGCGGTAGACTAGATTGTGGGAAGTGCTGTTTCACCTGGAAGGTACATTTGGGCACTTGGATACTGAGGAGGGAGGAGGTAAATGGGCAGGTGTTACACCTTCGGCAGTTGCAGGGAAGGTACCTTAGGGCAATGGGAGGGTGTTGGGAGTGAAGGAAGAGTGGACCAGGGTGCCCAGGAGGGGAAGGCAAACAAGAGAGCGGAGGGGATGTATCTGGTGGTGACATCTCTCTGGAGGTGGCGGAAATGGCAGCTGATCTTCTGGATGTGGATGCTGGTGGGATGGTAGGTAAGGACAAAGGGAACCCTATCACTGTTGCGGGAAGGAAGTGAGGGGATGAGGGCAGAAGTGCAGGAGATGGGTCACGCCCTTTTGAGAACCCTGTCGTCAATGGTGCTGGGGAATCCTCAGTTGAGGAAGAAGGTGGACATTTTGGAGGCTCCCTTGTCAAAGTTGACCTCATCGGAACATATGCGATGGAAATGGAGGAACTGGGAGAATGGAGTCTTCAGTAAATTCAATATTCACCAGTCTCTGAGGTAGTGAATCCCATAGATTCATGACTATTTGAGAAGTAATTCTTTCTCATGTATGTCTGAAATCTGTCATTCCTTAGCCTGAAATTGACCCCTCGTTCTGGATTGTTCCATAAGTGAAACATCCTCTCTGTGTCTACTTTGGTAGACCCCTTTAGCGTATAATGTACCTCAATTAAACCTCCTCTCATTCTTCTAAACTCTAGTGAGTATAGGCCTTAACTGCTCAATCTCTCCTGTGGAGAGTAACGAAAGGGCTTGTATGAGACAGCCCTAGGGCTAGCGTACTATAGAGATTGTTAGAAACCATGATCACATGGTCTGTTATAGTTGTAGTAATGTAACAAACCTCAGATGGGTTACTCAGCAAGATTCGTGCAACTATACGAGAAAGGCAGATACTCTAGTGTAGAGTATCTATACTAGATCACTTTTGGCTTGAAGGGACCCACACACATTTATTTTGTGAGCTCAGTTCACAGCCCTTCAACACAGACCTGTGCTAGGATCAGAGGAACAAGAGATCATTCATCTCCTTAAGTTAACACTGCCATTTAACGAGATAATGACTGATATTCCACCTAACTTCACATATCTTCCTTTGCTCCAAATCTTTAAACGTCTTTGGTTAACAAAAATCTAACTAATCTCAGATTTTAGATCTAACATTTTGTTTAACATCAATTGCTATTTGTGGAACAGCATTCCAAACTTCTACCACAAAATGCTTCCTAATTTCACTCCTGAAAGACCCGACTCTAGGTTTGAGGCTTTGTTCCCTACTTCTAGTCTGGCTAAGCAGATGGTTCCGCATGACCTAGCAAACAGTAATAAACAGAAGTAAATCTATTTTTTTTTCACACAGCTTCACAAATGGTTGACCAAGCAGCAAGTGTGTTGTACATGAAGTTATAACCACAAAATGTAAATACCAATTTGCACCTGTAATATTGCAGAGAACAAAAATGCTCTACATTTCAGTACAAGAGGAGCTTTGTGATTTAAGGTTCTTTTGTATTTGTGATTGCCTAGAATTACTAAATAGTCTCTTGCCGCACATAGATGAAAATGCACAACAATGCCATGGCTGCCAGTGAATAACACAATCTCAAATCCTATTGTGGCGAGTTGTGGGATCAAATTTAATAAAACTGGCTATTTGTGGGTTGACACCAGAATCAAATTCACATTGGAAAATCCTAACATTTACTGCTGTCCTCTAGGGCATGAAACTTGACTCTTAACTGCTGTCTGAATAACATGTGACTCCAATTTCAGACTACCAAGTTGGCTCCATTGTAAAGTGCATTTTGTATTTAGTAATTTCTTCTAAAAATTATGAATGTTTAGAATTTGCTACACAGACAGCTGTTGACTCGGTCAAGTCTTTTTAAGACAGAGACCAATAAGATTTGTGGCTACCAAGAGAATTAAAAGAAATTAAAGTTGAGATAGATTAGCGATGACATACTGAATGGCAGAGCAGGTTCCAAGTGCTGGATGATCTGCTCCTGCTCCAATTTCTAATGTTCTTATTAAAAAAAAAGCATGTAGTTAGCTCATGAGGAACAGGCAATAATATGCCCTTGTTAGTCTCATCTACACTCCAGCTGGCAAAAACAAAAATTTGCATCAATCTCAAGTTGCTGATAGTAGCTTTAACTTAAAAAGGTACAGGGATTTGGAAGGCAGATGTTGAGAAAATGAATAAATTGTGCAGAAGATAGGTGAACATATACTATATGGGCTGCCAAGAGAAACAGTGGGGGACAATTTTGTCAGCAGATTCAAAACAAATTTGCATATGTCACACAAAAAACCCCCAGAAGTCTACAGGAGGTATCTTGTTACTACCATTTGTGAATGTAGCTTCAAGCAATTAAATCATGCAGGTCAGAAATGGACCTTGATCCTCCCTCATCTGATGTATTAATACATCTCTCAATTTTCAGCATCATTCACTCAGCACTGATCACGAGCAGGGACATTTCCTCTTCCTCATCCTAGTCCTACCCATCCCCACTTAGGTAATCATTTCTCACATGAAGCTCAGATATTCTTCATCAGAGATACTGGCGTATTTGAGGTGGCAATCAGAAGCAGGACCTCCTTGTCGAAAAAACATCTTACAACCTGCTGCCGAGGCCCAGGTCCGTTATTTCAACAAACAGAAAAATTGTACACAGTCTCTAATTCTCTATTTGGCTCAATACTCTATAACTGCACACATTTGATGGGAAAGGGAAAAGAAAATGTCTTATTTCGTTTATGGTCTTATCTGGCGTGTCACTATAAACATATACACAGGAAACAGTGCTCAGGTCATTTATAGCAGCAGAGCTTGTTTTGTTGCTCATGGCAGCTTTCAGCCACTGAAACATGGCAATTTGTCTCACTACTAAATAGCTGCTTCCCTTAAAGACTTGCACCCATCACAGAAGAAACTCAAAAGGCACCAAATGAATATATCTTATCCTGCACTTATGTAGCACTTTTAATGTAGTAAAATATCCCGAGGCACTTGCAGGAGGGTCATCAAACAAAATATGACAAAGTACATACTCGAACTATACAAGGTGTAGAGCTGGATGAACACAGCAGACCAAGCAGCATCAGAGGAGCAGGAAGGCTGGTGTTTCGGGCCTAGGCCCAAGGCCCTGTTGTGAACAATGGACTGATGGAAATGGGGAACCACAAGAGGTCAGAAATGACGAAAGAGAGTTCAAGAAAAATTGTACAGTTGGAGAAGGCAAGAAGTAGGGCAGGATGATATCATGGGGGTTCTTGACAGCAAGGAAGAAAATTTTAAAATTGAGACATTGCCAGATCAGGGGCCAATGTAGATCAGTGAGAACAACAGCAGGGTGAGCTGGACACATTGAATTTCTTTGAAGTCCAGCCACTGTTAGAATGTCGGCAAATATGGTAGTAATGCTTTTCACAGACAGTTTCTTGAAATAGCAACGGGATGGAGAATCAATCACTCTTTGTTTTCGTGGTGTCTGAGAGTAATGTTGGCTAGGGTGATAGGGCAACATTCTGCTTTTCTGCAAATAGTTTCATGGCATTTTTACAACCAACAGAACAAGTGTATCAGGTACATGAGTGCTTATTTCTCATCTCACCAGAAGGATGACAAAACAGCCCTCCCTCAGTATTGCACTCAAGTGTGAGGTCAGACTAAGCACTCAGTTACAAGTTCTCATTTTGCACAAGCGCACAAAAAAAAAATCCTAGAATTTTATACAGTTAAATGCAGGAGATGCCAAGACTGAAAAATTTTAAACAGCAGTGTTGCAGTTTAACCACTGAAAAAGGTATCCTGCCTCATCGATCCTCTAATCACTCATTGTTGTAAATACAGACACATTTATATATTATTAAAAGATTGTGTATACATACTTTCCTGTTATGGTTTTTGCTTATACTTCTACAGTAACATGTGACAATGAACCCATGTAAACATTTAGAACGAAAAAAACCTGTATGTAAACAGTTACCTGTAACTGTGTAATTGCAGATTCCAACTAATAAAGAACTGTGGAGCCCATCCTGCAACTTAGTCACGATTATGTTTATAAAGGAAAAATATCATCAATCATTCTAATCAACAACTAGGGGAAGGTTACGCCAAGGATACTTTGAATGCAGTTGCTTAAGTATGACAGAATCTGTAGAAAACAAACACTTTATTTTCAGACCTTTCACATACAGAACATCACTGATTAATTAAGACAAAAGTAAAATAAATAGACATGGAAAACAAGTGCCATAAAAAAGAGTTACAGTAGTCTTTGATAAATACACAACTATTTGAGATAGTGAGATGTACAAAATATCACATTTAAAATTTTACACAATATACAGTTCCTTTGCAATATATTTGTAGAGGAAGAAAAAGTACTTTTCTTTAATAAAAGGAATTGTGAGTTTAACCCTGTCACACACTCAGCACCTGCAAACAAGACCCCAGTCTCACATTTTCCAAGTCCTGTATTGATTTGTGTTTCTGTTTTTAAAATTGCATACAGCATTGTTTCAAACCAGAATTTTTCAGAATTAGTTTGCTATTGTTGGCAGCGATGTAAGGCTCTAGTAATATTGAGTTTTATGGGGACTAGTGGGAAGGGGCAGAATCATTTGGCGAGAAATTGTTAAAAAGCCAGCCAGCTACCAAATTGAGACCTAGGAGATAACAATTCATGCAAACAATGTATATAACCAACCTGTAAGCATTACAGCAAAGGATTCTCTAAGCATTAAACTTGGTAAGGAAGTTTACTGGTGCTGGGAGTCGAAATTTCAGACTTTTTTTGAGTGGGAAAGGGTTTAATTGCTCCAACTAACTAAAAAAGCCCTACCTTGGTCAAAGCAAGTAATCGTCTTAAGAACCAAACACCTCCCAACTTAGAAAAGAAATAGCAGGTGGAAAATAACAATAGGTGGAATTATGTAATAACTATCATTTTGCAAGATTTCATATTTGACAGTTAAACACTGGGAAAGAATTCGACTGAGCTGCCACTAACCACTTTCAACCAGGTCTAAAATGTGGGGGTCTGTACAAAAAAAGGACTTCAAGAAGAAGTTATGTGCATCAGCAAGTTTTTGACAGCAGCACAATGGACAGCTAACAACTGATAACAACCCTTGGACAAAATCTTTTGCATCATGTTCAGGTTGCCCGCCATTTACATAAAAAAAAAGAATGCAAGGTATACAGATTAATTCATTTTTAATCAGATGTTCAGGACAGCAGCATGAACTTTCTTAGCAACAAAGGCAGCTTTAAAGTTTCTTTATGCTGTAAACTGAAGGTGGAGAGGGGACATGATTGAGATGTATACAACCATTACGGGCATAGATAGTATAGATGTGGAGGGATCAATGACTGGGGGCACAGATTTAAGGTAAGAGGAAGGAGGTTTAGAGACACACAGAGGAAATTTTTTTCACCCAGAGGGTGGTGGGAATCTGGAACTCACCGACTCTAAGGCTGGTAGAGGCAGAAACCCTTGGAACGTTTAAGTAGTATTTAGATGTACACTTGCAATGTGAAGACATACAAGGCTATGGGCCAAGTGCTGGAGAATGGGGTTAGAACAGTTAGGTGTTTGTTTCTAATCAGCACAGACACGAAGGGCCTTTATCTGTGCTGAATGCCTCAATGACTCTAAATAGCTAACTGCAGCCAAGTGTTCCATTGTTGACAGTACGTTAGAACATTATAAACGCAGTAAACTGAGCACATGAGGCTGATTCTCAAAAATTGGCTAATTGCTCAGTTTGGTGGAGGCTGTGTATTTTACAAAAAGAGAAATTCAGAGAGGGGAGATTAGTAGGGCTAGTCCTGCAAATTTCTGCCTTGAAGCCTGGCAAAAAAACACTGAAGAACCAAGTACAACGATGATAATGACTTTAAAAAGAGAACTTTTTAAAAAATTATCAAGAGGTGAGTTTTGAGAAATGGCACATATATCTTTTGGTGGTGTTGCTGTAAGATCAAAAAGATCTTTCAAAAACAAGAATGTAGGACATTTAGATTCCAAAATGCTAGCGTGCCTCTAGGATCTCTTTTCCCTCACCCAAGACAAAAAATAAAACGACTAGTCCGAACTTTGAGAACACATTGCCTATCAGGTACATTCTGAAGAACGCTAATGGTTTCTGCTTTTTTAATAGGGGCAACAAATTCTGAAAAAGTCTTCAAGATAGTTACCAATCAAATCTCTTTGTTCCATCTTCGAATAATTATTTGTAGTTTTCTTTGACTGTGCTCTGTTTCATTATCACACTGGGGCCTATCTAACATAACATCAAGAAGGAAACTGATGACAAGGCCTCAAAGAAGTAAACTTAAACATTCAGGATTAAAACATATAAACTGAAATCCACTTAAACTGGATTTAAGTGATCAATGTTTCATTCCCTTGACAAAATCCCAATGCCATCTTGAATTTCCTGCTTGCAAGCACTAAATTCCTGTCACCAAAGATTCTGGTGTCAAATGATCCTGGCTGCTTACAATGTTAAATGAATTCTGCAAGACCCAACTGATAGTGCCAAACGTCCAAATGATCTTTCTTCCCAAAATTCAAAGTAACCCTTTGCAGTTGATCCTTACAAATACACTTCTGTGTGAAGACCCTGCTCTCAAGATTGTGCCAAGTAGCATTTTGCTCCCAGGGCCAGCATGCTTGCCTGCTATTAAACATTTGTGGAAACTGCCAGCGAGTGTACATTCAGGAATCTTGTCGACAGGAGTTTAATGACAGCTGTAAGAATCCGAAGAGCAAAGGGGCTTAAGTCAGAAGGTCTCTGACTGGGAAGTGCATCCTATACAGCAGGGATGTCCAAAGCACGATCCATGGGACCAGACAATCCAACCTTATTTGTACCCACATTTCACATTTGCCACAATCATAGTTTTGAGAGTCCAGAGAATTGGAGAAAGTCCATTCATGGAGCTGTTTCTTCACTGAGGGACGAAACCGAAATCAGAACATTAGGCTGCCAACTTCAGCAGCTTCAGAAAGGTGGGAAAAGGAGTTTAAACTTTCCAAATGGATCTATGATTCCAAGAGCCACACCTCTATAGCTCATGAACACAAAAGCCTTGGACAGGTCCCACGGAATAGAATGTCATTCTGAATGCCATAGAACAGTTTTTATACCACTTACAATATAAATGAACTGAAAATATATATATATATAAAATCAATGTCAAAGTCTTCATTTGAATTGTATTTGTTATGTAGATTTTCGCTTCCTAGATTGCTATGTTTGCTCGGTTATATTTGTTAAATGCCACATGAAGAAAACGTTAGTTCTGAAATAAACAAAGGTCAATATCACCTTGAGGCATTTTGTTCACATTTACATAATAACTTAGATATTATGCTTAGTTTGCAATTGAATAAAACTAGTCTAATTCTTCACAGCTTGCCAGTACTCACTATCCTCTGTTTTCTTCTTGAAAGATACTATCATGTGATTATAGAAAACCATTCTGTTTTTCTGACATTCAAAGTGTATTTGATTGTGATGTGTATGCAAAGGGAGAGGTGCACATTACAGACAGTATCTTCACCTGAAGACTATATGAGTGTTCTTTCCAGTACACGTTCGCAAACAGGAAAGTTGTCCGAATTTCCCCATCTCTCATTTGTAGAAACCTTGAGTTTACCAAACCCAAGTCATTTCTGATCTATATGGTTCACCAAACCGCACAGCTGCACTTCACCACTTGAACCACAGGAGGGAGTGAAGGCCCTTCCATTTTAAAAGCCATTGCTGAGCTAGCAGAGAAGGTATCTTGAAGAAACAAAATATATTTTAATCAAAAGAACTGCTTGGTTACCAACTTAACAAGTGAAGAGTAAGCACTGGTGTGCTGATCAAACATGGTAGGCATCACATTCACATCTGATCTACATCCATCCAATGTCATAACTTTCCAGTGACTCCAACCCTCCCCAACTAGATAGCAATAAGTAGCAGGAATTTTGTCTGACAGCTTTTAATGTGTCTACTGCCAAGCTCATCTGCACATGCCAGTTCCTGTCCCAGCCGAGAACCATCCAACTCTCTACTTACTGGGATTGAACAGAGGACATGCCTAATCTGTATGGCATTGTGACTCACCGAGATGTTGAGGGAGCCCAAAAAATATTTTGTTTTAAATAGTAATGATCGCTGCCAGATGCAAAAAAACTATACCAGTAATGTTGTAGAAAGCAAGCAACATTTAAAATAGCTATAACAGGATGCCTCTTAGTGCTACTGGCCTCCGTGTATTTACATGCCATATTGTATTCACTTTGAAACATTATTGGCTATAGTTTCATTTAGAAAAAAACAACTTTGTACTGACTAATTAAATGGATTACCATTCTGTAATCTGAAAGTTCGTTGCAGAATTATAAGTTTACTGTAGCCTGGGTCTCCTGGTAAATAATTGACACCTGATTCCTAAGAAGATGGGTCATTACCATTGTTTACCCAGTGCAGTTCAAAGAAAAAAAAATTATCTTCCCTTTTTCCTCCTCTGCTGAAGGCGATACTCGCACGTTGAGGTATGAGTTTCACTAGCAGCTGACCAGCACTTCCCCCAAGGGTAAGTCTGGATAGTGAGTGTTAACAGGTTATTTCACTATGGAACAGCATTTAATACCGATTAATGAATTAATACCAATCCTGAACTCACTCAAGCAGCCTCAAGACCAAGTTACAGTGATCAGGACAGCATATGATACTAGTGTTCCCTTCCATAGCTCGGGGGAGGGGGTTGGGGTCTAATTGTGTTGTCTCATCTGAGAACAACCACTTAGCACAAAACAGAGCCTAACTCTGGGATTCTCTGGCCTCAGGAAACAGATTTCTAGAAAAGCCAGTCTATTTGCAGTCAACTGATACGTTTCAAAGGAGCAGATGTGATTCTGTTAGGCAGGGGAGCAATATAGAAATATGACTTTCTGAAGAAGGGTCTAGGCCCGAAATGTCAGCCTTCCTGCTCCTCTGATGCTGCTTGGCCTGCTGTGTTCATCCAGCTCTATACCTTGTTATCTTAGAAATATTAGCACACTGCTTCATTTCTTCCTTCACTATGGTATCAGCAGTTGATGGATGGGATTTGGGAGAGTGGTGTCTCTGTGGGTCAATGAATCCCATGATGAAAGAATTGTGTGCGAATCCTGGATACAGCAAGATGGAGAGCCCAGTTTTTTTCTTTTGCTTTTCAAGTTCTTGAGAGTGGCCCAGCATCATTTCATGCATTGAATTTGCCAACCAGCTTAGCCAGAAGGGCAGTTGTCGTTGTTATGATTAGAAATACTTTGCTTTAAACCATCATATTTAGCAAAAGTGGCAAACTCACAAACCCAAGGAGAGAGCAAATATATTTTGACAGAGATAATTACCCAATGCATTGCATCAACATTTTGGGAGAATGCCCAGTGTTTTGCATTACTTCCATCTTAATACTCTCAAAGTCACTGCAGCAGTCCTCACTATGTATTACTGAATAACAGGATGGGAACAATGGTATAATATGCTGAGTTCTCAAGGAGTGGCAAAAGATTAGTTCACCGGGATCTGCAACTGCAGATCTCTCCAAAAACCATTCCCTTCATTAACTATTTTAGTTCTAGCAATTCTTTTCCCACAGAATGAAAAACACTAAAGGGGTAGAATTTGTGCAGTATGCTCCTGATCACCCTTTCCAGACCCTTTCTTTTAAACTAAAACAAAAACTCCCAAACTATACCAGCGCAATTTCACTAAAGGCATTTTTGTGACACTCCCTACCCAGTTCACAACAGTGTTTACCCTGATGCCATAAAATATTCCACCTGGGCATATAAGACAGGAAGATCCCAGGTTCAATTCCCTGCCTGTGCTCAGTTATCTGATCTCAACATGTCCAATCACTGCAAATCAGTAGTCAATGAAAGTGTGAAAGATTAAAAGTCACAGTTAAACTGTATTGTTGAGTGCTCATCAGATCCAAGTAATGATTGGAGAGGGGCAATCAGGCTGTCCCCTCCTATCAAAAGTCACAATAATGAAGAAACATTGGAAAAGCTTGGGTTTTCCAGCCTCAAAAGGAAGCACTCGAGAAAATGACCTTTTAGAGCTGGTGAAGGCCATGGAAAATGGTTATCTGAAAATTGCTTTAAACTAAATTGCCCAGAGGATGACAAACGGGTGCATTTGTTTAGAAAAGCTACCCTTTGTTAATAGAGTACATTCAACACCGTCAGGCTATGTGATCCTCAGATTATGAAATATGAGAGGCAACTTACAAGCCACCCCTAATTATGTGTTATTACATTCGTATTCTTTTGAGCCCAAGTTGGAGATCCTTGGTCCACCTTTGTGTATGTCTCCTCATAATACTCCCCAGTGCTGTACTAGTGGGGAAGGGATAGGACAAAAAGAGTGATGAACCTGTATCCCTGTGACACGTGCCTGCTGTTATATTCCACCAAGTCAATGCTAAATTGGTACAAGATGGCCAGGGAAAGAAAACTAATCACACCGGTGACAGGCTGCATTAAAAAAGTAGTCCAACATTAAAAAATAACTTATGCCAGCACAAAAATTGCTGGCGCACCCTTATACGGTTTGACCTACACTCTGCTACTTCTTTTACTTGTTCCACACAGCCCATGATCGGGTACCTATACAAAATTTACCAAATCCATTTTCTTTTAAAGTTTAAAACATATACATATTGTGTAGAGTTCCGTGAAGTCAAGTCCCTGATAGAGCTTTGCTACGAAAGATGTGGAGGGAGAGCAACCCAGGACTGCAAACCCAGGGTCCTGAACTTCATGGCTGGAGGGCAAGTTATCTTCATTCACTGATTCAAAGGCAACCGTTCTGGGAGTAATGTGGGATCAACCCTTACAGAAGAGCAGATACCAGTCTGAAAGAAAGAGAACAAGGCATGAAACATAAAACATAAGAACAGTTGCTTTTGCATTCAGCCACCAGGAGGCGGACGTGAGTTTTTCGAAATCTTATTTACAAATTCTTTTAAAACCTAATCTTCAAATAAAAAGTTCTCTGTTTCTTGCAGCAGTGTTTGCATATGCATGTGGCCCCTATGGTTTTGTAATTCTCCATTAACTTGTCCAAATGACCATCTTACACATATCAATCTGGAGGGGGAGTATCAAAAGGCTGATGATTATAGGCAATCCTAAACTTGTCCTCCTTCCAGTAACTACAAATGGGCACGGTGAGATAAAAAGTGACTGAAGAGAAATTGGAGGAGGAACTTTGAATTTAGTTCTCTCAGCTCCTCCTGTATTCAGCATACCCAGCCCAGTTCCTACACCAGCTGAGACAAAATGCAGTTCAGGCATCATCTCTGGGACATTCCTGATGCACTGCTAATTAAGCCATTTAATTAAGTATGATATTCATACTATGCCAATTTTCTCATTCCAATAATTTGATGCAAGTTGCTGTTCTACTTCCCAAATGAGAAAAAAGGTGATTCCTTTCACTTAATATTTTTACTTCAATTATTCAGGATGCTGAAAAGGGAGAGTTAACACAATTAGAAATGACTTTATTTCTCAATCATGATTTTAAAGTGTTGAGACTAATAAATGCAATTATCAAATTTAAACATGGAGTCTATAGGTGAACATTATGAAGACTTATAGTTTAAATCCATTAATTCCCACATAATTGAAGCTGCCTTTAACAACGGACCATGTTTGAAATTGGATTTTCCCACCACTAAAACATGGCGCAGAGGGAAAAATTAGAGTTGAGGTAGATGCTCAACCTTAAGGGAGGAGCAGGTGTGAAGATTCTTTGGCATACCCCTTCCCACATTTCTTACTTTTTTTTAAACTTATGCACACAGCTGAGGTAAAATCACATTGCCCAAACCTCCAGACCGACAAGTTCAAAAATGGGAAAACCAATGGATAAGAAATATAAGGGCAATCAAGGCCAGGAAATCTGGGTTTTGAGGGTTTGATGGCTGGGACTTGTAGAGATCCTTGCCCTGAGGCACATAACTAGAGCTAGTTGGGCAGACGAGCATTAAAATCTGCCTCCTATTCCTGACAGGAGCTGAATATTGAAGTGTGCCAACCACAAAGTTTGCATTATTTTGTGATTCAGCATATAACTACACGCCTTCCCCACAAATTGCTTGATTCTCATAAGTAAAAGATGTTAAGGCCACTGCTATCCTTCCATCAACTTACTTAAAACCTCATGAGTGAGTTCAGACAGGATTGGTGGGCTACTTGACTGAACAACACTGCAGTCAACTCCAATTGGGCCTTCATCAATCGGGCATATGTATTAATCCTGAAGAGTGGGAACGTTAACTAAAATCTGGACCCTTAGCGTCTAGCAAACTGCAGGCCCTCAATGGCCTTTATAGTTTAGTAGATAATTTAGACACCACCTAGTAGAAACAACATACTGTACAAAAATAGAAATTGCTGGTAAAGCACAGCAGATCTGGCAGCACCTGGGGAGAGAAATCAGAGTCAACATCTTGGATCCAGTGACTCTTCTGAGGAATTGTTTAGCAACAAACTGTACAGTCTGACCAAGCTCACTGGGTCCAACCAATAATCCCCTCAAAATTTGTTGCTGCATACATAGAGCTTAGCTCAACTTGGGGTACCTTTTAACATTTTTGTGCGGTACTGTGACAGATAGCTTGTCAGCAGCCTTGACCTTTGTTGTATTGTACCTCGACCATTGTGCTCCCAAGCAAGCGTGTAGCTTAGCACGCTCACTGCCCCAAACTCTATATCCCATCATTGTAAACAGAACAGTAAAAAATAAGTTTTGCAGCGCTGAAGCTCACCTGCTCACAGGAATGAGAGCCGAGAGGTGATATTGTGTCATACAAATACTTTGGCGAGGGCGTCTGCTCCTGCACTGGCAATGTAGGCTTTGCTCGGGTGAAAGGTGACATCATGGATTGCCTCATCATACTTCTTCCGGTGCGCTGTAATCTCCTGAACGCAGGTCTTGTTGTCCAGGTTCCAGAGCCGTATTGAACAGTCATGACCTGTTTAAATCGGGCACACTCAAGAATTTAAACACTGCATATTTCCATGGAAACTAAAAGGAAAGAGCATATTTTTTTTAAAATCACACTTTCAAATTGCTTTACAGCCAATTAGGTATGATCACTACTGTTAGACAGGCAAGTACAGGAGTCAATTTTCAAACTGTAATGAGATAGATGACTATTTAATCTGGTTTCTGGTGGTGTAGATGTTGGTAACTGAAATGGCAGTTGTAATCCATTCAGTAAGGTCATAGCTGATTGAAGCGCTGAGTCTGTTTTTACCTCACCACTCTTGCTGGAAAAAAGAGACACTTTCTTGAAGTCTTTCACTTTGCACACATCAGGACAATTTATAAGAAATAACAGTGTAAAAGGAAAATAATATTTATACTGTACAAATGGAGAATAATAATTTGGGGTCAAGCAGAATTGTCTTGATGAGTGCCATGTAAAAAGCTTTGCCAAAATATGTCCTTTTTTATCAGCAATACTCAAGTCAGGGCTTTTTCCCCTTGTCTTTAGTAGACTTGAGAACACAACACAACAAACAATCGCTATGCAAAGGTAGTTGAGTGATACTTACTCCCGGACATCAGGAAAACTCCATTAGGATCAACAGCAAGAGAGGTAACTGCGTCCAAGTGGGCAACCATTGAATGGATCATTTTTCCTATAAAGGTGAATTAAAGAACATCACAGGAAAATATTAGTCTAACCAGCCGATTACTCTTCATATTCTTCAATCTCTGCCCTCCACTGTCCTCATCCATTTGGTTTATCAGATTTCTTTTTCCCTCTTTCTTTCCCAACTGTCAAGAGTTATTTATAGTTTGAATGAGGTCTGATTCAGAGGTGCTGCCTGATACTCCTACCTAATGTTTAAAAATTGGGCCAAAGTATACTTAAAACTCAAGAAGCAATCCTGGCAGAATGCAATTAAAACAATTTCCACCAAAATCAGATTAGGGTGAGTACCCACAAGGAAAGCAAACTTTTCATTTCAGATATTCAAACTCTCAAGCCATTCAACAAAGTTTGATACTAAGCAGGAAATGGATTTGTAAATTTTGATTGTCAAAGGACTTTAAAGCTCTGCCCAATTGTTTTCCTTTGTATGTTAGGGTGGATATTTCTCTACCTAACCTGTTAAGTTTGGCCCTTTACTAGGTCATTCACGTTATAAAGAAATATCAAAGCCCATTCTCAAGTATGTGATCCTTTGTATGTTAGGGTGGATATTTCTCTACCTAACCTGTTAAGTTTGGCCCTTTACTAGGTCATTCACGTTATAAAGAAATATCAAAGCCCATTCTCAAGTATGTGAGAAGCACTGTTCATTAAGCCATTTCCAGCAGCCAGATTTTGCCAATTCACTCCACTCTTAAATCTTTCCCATCTCAATGCATTCATAGGATCTGGGCATTGCTAACTGCTCATCTCTAGATACCCTCAAGAAGGTGATGATAAGCTGTCTTCTTGAACCGCTGCAGTCCACTTATGTAGGCACACCCACAGCATTTTTAGGAAGGGAATTCCAGGATTTTGACCCAGTGACAGTAAAGAAAGGTGATATCGTTCCATGTCAGGATGGTGAGCGGCTTGGAGAGGAACCTACAGGGGGTGGTGTTCCCATGTATGTGCTGCCCTTGTCCTTCTAGATGGTCATGGTCATGGGTTAGGAAGGTGCTGTCTAAGAAGCCTTGGTGAATTTCTGCAATGCGTCTTGTAGTTGGTACATACTGCTGCAACTGAGAATGTACTGTAGGAAGTGAATGTTTGTTGACATGGTTCCAATCAAGCAGACTTTGTTCTGGATGGTGTCAAGTTTCTTCAGTGTTGTTAGAGCTACACTCATCCAGGCAAGCAGGGAGTTTCCATCACACTCCTGACTTTTGCCTTGTAGATGGTGGTCCAGCTTTAGAGAGTTGGAAAGTTATTTGCTAGAGAATTCCTAGCCTCTTGTCTTTATCTGCGTACAGGCTACAAATTGCAAAGTCCAGAACAATTCAGTAAACTTCGTCAAAACATCAATATCCTCCTAATAAACTATTAGATAAATTTTCTTATTTACCCGTCTTGTTATCAAAGAACCGAATACATCTGTCGTCATGTGCAGTAATAGTGACTGGTAACTTGGGGTGGCTGACAACACGGTTAATCTGATTAGCAGCTGCAGAGAGAGAGAAAGAAAATGCAGTTAATTCAACCAGATTTTGTAATTCAAAGTCTAATATAATTTTGGAATTCATAGAAACAGAAAATAGGAGTAGGAGGCCACTCGGCACTTTCAGCCTGCTCCATCATTCAATATGATCATGGCTGATCATCCAACTCAGTATCCTGCTCCTGATTTCTCCCTATGCATATATCTATCTTGTACATTAAGCGGGTGTAGGGATTTGCAATGGTACTTTCATCTTGCTTCAGTGTACAGTATGGTGATCATCTGCATCCATAATTCTCAAGGCTGGGAAACAACCAATTTCTTTCATTCCATGTATAGCAAAACAGGCCATTCAGTCTGACTGATCCATGCCAGTCTTTATGCTCCTCATTTTGTTTTCTGTCTAACCCTATCAAGGTATCTTTCTATTTCTTTCTCCCTCAGTTGTTTGTTTCCCTTCCTGTTAAATACTTCTATTTAGCGCAACCACTCCCAACGGTAGCAAGGTCCATGTTATAAGTATTCACAGGAGAAATTTGCTTGAATTTCCTATGATTTATTAGTGTTCCACAAAAAATGGTAAACATCTTCTGTGTCTAGCTTATCAAGCCCTCTCATAATCCTGAAAGCCCAACAGGATGCACCTCAGCCTTCTCTTTCCTACAGGAATAAGCCTGTTTAATATTTCTGAACCGCTATAACTTTTCAGCTCTGTTAGTGTTCTCATAAATCTATTTTTTCCTCCTCCAAAACCTCAATTTGGTTTCCTCCAATTACTTCAAAAACATTGTTAATATCTCTGTGATGAAATCGCAGCAATGTATGACTCAAAAGGATATAATTTCTGGAAAGTTTTTAGTAGTTGGTAAATTTACACAGCTTATGCATGCTTTTGTCAGAGACAGAGGTCAAAAGGAGACCATATATAGCCTTATTGCCCAGCTGACGCAATCTGAATACACCTGTTTCACGAACTTTCCAGCAAAATGCAGGAAAAATAACTCCATGTAGAAGGAGCAAATAATTGAAGGTTAAGATTAGGAACTCCATGAGCAAGACAGGACTCACTTGCAGGTTTGCAGCTCCTCTTTACTAGCCCCTGTCTGTCAGCTTACCAGTGTCAGATGTTTTAGAATCCAGGGTCATTACTGGTTGTAATGCCTGCAGGTCATATATGATCACGTCACCGTTCGTGAAGGAAGCTACAGCATGATCAGGATCGCTCACAAAGGCAACAGAGGTAGGAATCCCATTTTCTGGAGAACATAAAACAATCTATATTTAGAAATCAATTCGAATTCACCACAAAAAGTAAGTAATTAGGTTACTATACTGAACATTCATCTTGCAGATTTCAGGGCATTGTATTGTATTACTAACATCAATTGCATACATTTGATAAATGGTAGTATTTAATATCATCTAAATTGAAGTCCCCTGCTAGTTCAATGGCTAATGCAGTCTGTAGCTGAGCTGTACAAATCACCTTGGGCCCACGTTACTGTTAGTATCATTTCAACTGGCCCAAGGTTAAAAAAAAAGACTGGCTGTCTTTTTCAGAAACCCCTTTTCTGATGAAGGGTCCCGACCCAAAACATCAACCTTCCTGCTCCTCTGATGCTGCCTGACCTGCTGTGTTCCTCCAGCTCCACACTGTGTTGTCTCTGACTCCAGCATCTGCAGTTCTTGCTATCTCTTAATTCTTCCCTGTTTGCATTAGATCTTACTATACACTCCATCTTGATCTGGCTCAAGTATAACAGCTCCAGATTTAATGAGGGGAAGGGCTATCAGCCTTTAGCAGATGGCACACCCCTGCCTGGTGGGCAGTAACCCTGACTCTCTTCCGTTCCACTAGATGGTCCATGTCTTTCCTTCCAGAAGACGGCAGCTCCCTACTTCAACATACGCACCCCAAAAAGGTAGCCTTACTCTTTTTCCAATCATCCCAGAGGCACCACATGTTTGACTCCCAAGCTTTTACTCACCCTTATCTCTGTTGTATGTACTAACACACGCTGGATTCGCAGTTGCATCCCACAACCTAACAGTTCCATCTGCTGAACAAGAAATGAGGCGGTTCTTTGGGATACTAAATGCGAGTCCCCAAACTGTATCTGTGTGACCATTTAGTGTTCTGGACAGAATACTCTCATCTGTGAAAAGAAACATATTCTTACCACTGAATGATAAATTGTACGACTGAAAGAGCAGTGTCTTAACAGGATTAGCCCGTAAATATAGTTATACCTTATATCAAGTCTGACCCTTATAATGTCTCATTTCTTTGGGATAACCAGGCTCTGCTTCTCTACATTTTGATCTTTCAAATAAAAATTGTTACCAGTAAATATCAGGAGGAGAAATCAATAAATAGTTAACCTCTCATGACCTAGTTTGGTCAGCACAACAAATGCAGATTTAGCCATCATAAAAAAATGGAAGTTCACTTACATTATTATTCAGATTAAATATATAGAAGCACTGAGCTTAGATCGGAGAATAAATGTCAGCACATTCAGGAGAGAAAAGAGTAAAGAGTCAGGAAGGAAATAACTAAATAAATAGATAAAAGCCTTAATACAATGGATATTCATAAATAATTTTAACATCACTCTAATGACCAGCACAGTTAAAATCAATTGTTACCAGCCATTCATGACAATACATAATCATGAGCTCTGGTCATATGCAGGCCCATCAGTATGCTATTTTGTTAAATACTACTTAGCACATACCATAAGTATCGTATGGATCAGTATTCAAGCTTGGAATATTCCAGCAGCAAATTGTGCCATCAAGTCCTCCACTGAAGCACTGGTCCCCTTTAGAACTAACTGCCAATGATAAAACTGGGTCTCTGTAACAGCAAGACAGGGACTTTAAAAAAGAAGCCAAATACAATAAAAATGACTAGACAATCAAGTGTTTCCAAAGCACTACCAACGCAGTGTAGTTCAATGATTTCCCACAGTCGTAAAGACAATGACTCCCTGGAGTTTCAACATCTAGGAGCACAGTGGCTAACTTTTACATCACTTCAGCTGTCTTGGTGAGATCCACAAAGCATAGACTCTGGATCAAATCTAGAACCTAGTCTGCAGATAGACTAACCCCATGGATAACTAAACTCAGTGTTTGATGAATTAAATTTGTTAGTTTCCAATAAAAATGCTGAATTATTTAATTTGAATGAATGCAAGCAACAACATCTAAATGGGGGAATTTGGAAACAATATACTGTTTGTATCACCTCTAAGATTGACGGAGTAACTGATAATTATATACTCACATGTGCCCCCTGAACGTATAGATTGGTTCCACATCCAACGCAGTACTCCTAGAACAAATTAAAATTAAACACCTAAAGTGGACATTCTTCTCTTCCAATAACATCCTCCCAGGCTTTTTCCAAAAGCTAAGTTTTTTGCGTATGTAAAAATTTCTAGCTACTTTTTATGTTGTTATCCAACAGCCGACTGAAAACTGAAATAAACCAGGTCTCCACGAAACAGGCAGCCAGTTAGAGTCATTTTCCATTTGAATCCGAACAGTTACACTTAACAGTTTCAAGGAGTTGCTTTAGATCTGTGAGTCAGTAACTTGTGATATCAGCAATGTGCCACAGATAGTATAACAGTTGCTTCAAAAGGGGTAATAAGAGATGAACAGGAAAAAGAAGTAACTCTTGACCTACCCATTATAGAAACACATGGCTTTCAATCAATAATTAATTGCTCCACGAACAACTTCAGAATTTCAAATAGTGAGGAAAACCTTCTATGTAGTCTACCTAGCACCAGTGATGTGCGGTAATTAGATGCAGAGGCATTGTTCCAACAACAAACATTGCCGTCAAACTCAGAAAAGCACCTCAACTGCAATAGTACAAATTATTTTCTTTTCCACGCGAGGTACCTTCTCTGAATGAGCTTGCCCACTTCATATAAATTAGGGATAAATTTTGTGATGTGGACCCACACTCATTTCAAAGGGGAGCAGTGCAGTGACCAAGACTTTTGCCTTCTCTGCGTGGCTAAAGCTGCAAGTTCATGGTCTAATTCACCACAATACTTAGTCTTTCAAAAAGGCCAACCCCACAGAACTGTGTACGGTTCAGTAATGTGAAGAAATAGTTAGTTTACGAGCTTCAGCCTACTTTGCTCTGTCCTAATCAGAAAGAAACATATCTCACAACACAGAAAAAAATTACTTTTTGGCAGGAACTGTTTTCTGCAGGTTCCATAGCTTCAGAGTACGATCCTCTGAAGCAGTAATGAGCACAGGCTCCACTGGGTGAAACGCCAATGCACGGATCCCATCAAAATGACTCCGCAACGTATACTTCGGATTCCAGGTTTTCCTGAAGGTATCCTTGCAATCAGAAATCTGCAACAAGGAAATTAAAGTCTGATGAAGGGTCATCGACGTGAAACTTTGACTCTTTTCCCTCCCTTTAGATGCTGCCCAACCTGCTGAGTATACCAGCATTTTCTGTTTTGATCTAAGACACATTCCTAGCTATATTTGCAAAGTTCCCACTCCCAAAGAGTTGACAGCATTTCTGATTGATGACCAACACACTCTAGTGGGCAAGGAGAAGCCTTGTGAAATAAGTAACATTTAGCTTCCATTGCAAGGCAGAATTAGATTTTTAAAGTTTCAACTTTTTTTAGGAAAGTATTAGCTACATTCTAAGGTTGCATTGGGGGCATTGTAATTGAGCCCATTGCCCTGGGCTTCAGGATGTGGATAAAAAAGCTGGTTCACACTTTCAATCACTGCTCATTAACACAGCTAAAATATGTGGAATAAGATCATATTTCAGCTGAGATGTCCTCTGTGGTTTTGCAGTCTCTGTATGGACTTGCTCATCCATGCAGAATGGCCACATGGTTGAGGGCTGGAACTGAACACCAGCAAAAGCCAGCGAGCGAATAAAAATACTATTTTTAAAATGGTACAAAAAGTGTTTTCCTTCTAGTTTAATGTCGTTAATGTTTCAAAATTCATGAGTCCTAATAATGCAAATTTAAGCTTAAAATCTTAATTTGTGGGTAAAGAAGGGTTTTTTTTTAAAAGCAAAGAGCTTTTAAGAGCAGCTTCTTTTTAGGGTTAATGTCACTGAAGGCATTCAAGAGACACAGAGTGTGATGGTTAATGAATTTCGAAAGGTGGTTACACAGCAGGATTATTCAGACAGATGGATAACTGTCAGCAAAGGTAAGCAGATAGCTCACAAGTCTCCTGTGGCTATTCCTCTTTCAAACACGGACTCCTTTTTGGGTACCGTTGAAGGGGATAGTTTCTCAGAGGAAAATAGAAATGGCAGTCAGATCTTGGGTATTAGGAATGAATCTTATATTAAGCTAGGTTTGTCAAGATTGAAAAGAATAATTGTTATAGGGGACTCTCTTGTCATGGAGTGACAGACAGGAGATTCTGCAGCTGTGAGCACGAACCTAGAATAGCACATTGCCTTCCTGGTGCCAGGGTTAAGGATGTCTCGAAACGGTTGAAGCATATTGTCAAAGGGGAGAGTGAGAGGCTGAAAGCTGTTGTACACATTGGAAGGAACGACAGTTAGGGAAAGGGTTAAGGCTTTGCCAAGTGAACAGAAGGGATTAAGTAGAAGGTTAAAAAGCACAACATCAAAGGAAATAATCTCTGGTTTTACTCCTGGTATTACATTCTCATGAGAGTGGGAATAAAAAGATAGGGCAAATAAACCAATGGCTGAAGAGATGGTGCAACGTGCAAGGATTCAGATTTTTGAATCATTAGGATCTCTTCTAGGGTAGAAAAGACCTGTTCAAAAGGGATGAGTTTCACCTGAACTGGAAGGGACCAATATCTTGGTGGGGAGAATTGCTCGTTCTATTTCGGGAGACTTTAAACTAGTAGAGGGAATGGCAGTAAAAACAGAAAAACAGATGAGGATGGATCTGAATCAGAAACAGCAAGTTAGTTAGAAAAGACAGACGACAGCAAGTCAGAGAACGGGGTAACTCTGAAGAATTAAACTGCATTTATTTCGATGCGATGAGTCTTACAGCTAAGGCTGATGAACCCAGGGCATGTATGGGAACACGGGACTGGGACATCATAGCTATTACAGAAACTTTGCTGGGGGAAGGACAGGCCTAGCAGCTCAATGCTCTGGGTTTTGGATGTGATAGGTAGGATACAAAGGGAGACAAGAGAGGAGGGGGAGTGGTGTTTTTGATTAAGGAAAATATTATTAAACCTTTAATTACAGAGAGGATATTTCCGAGGAGTTGCCCTTCCCAATAGTCAGAGGAAACTGAGGAGCAAATATGTACAGAGATCTCAAATATATGTAAGAATAGCAGGATTGTAACAGTAGGGGATTTTAATTTTCCGAAGACTTGACTGGGAATGCCATAGTGTTAAAGGCTTGGATGGTGAGGAATTTGTTAAATGTACTCAAGAAAATTTTCTTTATCAATACGTAATGTACCTACTAGAGAAGGAGCAAAACTTGACCTTCTCTTGGGAAATCAGACAGGCCAACTGACTGAACAGTTATGGAAAAGAATCAGCCTTTCAAAGTTAAAGTTCTTAATTGGAGTAAGGCAAATTCTAATGGTATGAGATGAGACTTTTCAGAAGTTGATTGAAGTAGACACTAGGTAAAGGGAAGAACTGACAAGTAAGAGGCTTTCAAAAGTGTGATAATGAAAGTTCAGAGGCATTATGTTCCTGTTAAAGTGAAAGTAAGGCTGGTCAGAGGACGGAACAACGAATGAATAAAGATACTGAGGTTCTAGTTAAGAATAAAGACAAAATCATATATTAGATATAGACAACTGGGATCAAATGAATCTCTTGAAGAGTGTAGAGTGTAGGGGCATTCATAAGAGGGAAATCAGAAGGGTGAACGGGGGATTTGAGATTGGATTATCCTTAACTTTATCTGCCAAGGCAAAGAGATTCTACAAGTACATTAAGAGCAAAAGAGCAACTACAGAGAGAATAGGGCCACTTAAAGATCAACGACTTTGTCTATGTGTTCAACCTCAGGTGAAGAGGGAGATACTAAATTAATATTTCATGTTAATTTTTACTGTGGAGAAAGAAATGAAGGCTATTGAACGCAGGGAAATAAGTATTGATGTCTTGAAAACAGTTCACATTACAGAAGTAGTAGTGCTGGAGGTCTTAGAAAATAGATGGATAAATCTCCAGGATCTGATCAAGCGTATCCCACGATGTTATGGGGAAGTCAGTGAAGAAATTGCGGGGGTCCTAGCAGAAACATTTGTATCATCTAAAACCACAGGTGAGGTACCAGGGAAGTGGAAAGTGGCTAATGTTGTGCATTTACTTAAGAAAGGCTGTACAGAGAAGCCTAGGAACTGTAGACCTGCGAGCCTAACATCAATGGTGGGTAAGTTGTTGGAGGTGATTCTGGAAGATAAGATTTACATGCATTGAAGAGGCATAGGGATAGTCAGCATGGTTTTGTGCACAGGAAATAGTATCTCACAAACTTGATTGAGTTTTTTGAGCAAGTTATAATGAGAGCAGAACAGATGTTGTTTACATGGACTTTAGTAAAATCTTTGACAAGGTTCCACATGGTAAACTAATTAGTAAAATTAGATCACACAGGATTCAGGGTGAGCTAGCCAATTGGAATCAAAATTGACTTAAAGGTACGAGACAGAGGGTGGTGGTGGAGGGCTGTTTTTCGGACTGGAGGCCTGTGACCAGTGGTGTTCCACAGGGATTGGTATTGGGTTCACTTTCGTTTATAATTTATATAAATGATTTGGATGAGAATATGGGAGGCATGGTTAGTAAATTTGTGGATGATACTGCAGTGGATACTGAAGAAGGTTATCTAAGGTTACAAGACATCCTGATTGATTGGGTCAATGTGCTGAGGAGTGTCAGATGGAGTTTAATTTGTTTTATCAAAATGCAAGGGCAGGACTTTTGCAGTTAATGGTAGAATAGAGAGATCTCGGGGTTCAGGTACATAATTCTCTGAAATTTGCATGACAGGTAGACAGGATGGTTAAGAAGGCGTTTAGCACGCTTGCCTTCACTGCTCAGACCATTGCGTGTAGGAGTTGGGACATCATGTTGAGGTTGTACAGGACATTGGTGAGGCTTCTTCTGGACTACTGTTTGCAGTTCTGGTTGCCCTGCTACAGGAAGGATATTATTAAACTGATAAGCGTAACGAAAAGATTTATCAGGATATTGCCAGGAATGGAGGGTTTGAATTATAAAAATAGGCTGAGGTTTTTTTCTCTGGAGCAGAGGAGGTTGAGGAGTGACCTTATAGACGTTTATAAAATTATGAGGGCTATGAATAGGGTGAATAGCAAGGATTTTTTCCCTAGGGTGGAGGAGTTCAAAACTGGGGGACATATTTTTAAGGTGAGAGGAGAAAGTTTTAAAGGACATGAGGGGCAAGTTTTCTTTGGTTACACAGACAGTGGTTCATGTGTGGAATGAACTGCCAGCAAAAGTGGTAGATGCAGGTACAGTTACAATGTTTAAAAAGACATTTGGACAAGTATGTGAATAGGAAAGTATTGGAGGGGTGTGGGCCAAACACAGGCGAGTGGGGCTAGTTTAGTTTCGAAAATGGTCTGCGTGGACTAATTGGTTTTAAGGGTCTGTTTCCATGCTGTATGACTGTATAAGAGTGTATTTCTTCCTTACAAACTGGAAATTCAGTCGCAACATTTCATGCCAAATTTGGTTAAGAACTTCAGTTTTAGAAAAATACATACATCATTGTCATTAGTGACAGTCAGGTCTGCCAGCTCACCAAGGCTCATATCGCCATCTCCAGGATTATCCGCCCCCAGCATAAATGGCTTGTTAGCATGTGGAGGAAATGCAAGAGTAACACCTGCATTGGAAACAAAACAGAGTCAGAATATTAGAAAGAGTTCGGTCATCAGTACTCCACAAAGAGGATATCTAGGACATGCTTTTATTGCTACTATACAACCCCACATTATTCCTTTCAGTGAGGAATTATGCACTCCCAACAGCACAAGTAACTGAGTTTGACTGAATTAGGTAGTTTGAAACTGCATTACTGGAGACAGCCACCACCTCTAAAGTTAACATTTCGGGTCCAATGACCCTTCCTCAGAACTGACAGTAGCTAGGAAAATGTCGGTTTATATGTAGAAGACAGGGTGTGGACAGGGGGTAAGGAGTAAACGACAGGTGGGGACAGATCCCAAAGAGAAAGATAAACTCACCAACTCCCAAGGCTACCTGGACTATACATCCTTGCACCCTGCTTCCTGGAAAGACTCCATTCCATTCTCTCAGTTCCTCCATCTCCGTCGCAAATGTTCTAATGAGGCCAACTTCGACAAGGGAGCCTCTGAAATGTCTACCTTCTTCCTCAATCAAGGATTCCCCAGCACCATTGTCAACGGGACCCTCAACTGGGTCCGACCCATCTGCTGCATTTCTGCCCTCACTTTCTCTTTGTCCTCACTTCAGATAAGGTTCCCCAAGGTAGGCTGATGGAGAAAGTGAAGTCGCATGGGGTCCAGGGTGTACTAGCTAGATGGATAGAGAACTGGCTGGGCAACAGGAGACAGAGAGCTGTAGTGGAAGGGAGTTTCTCAAAATGGAGAACTGTGGCTAGTGGTGTTCCACAGGGATCTGTGTTGGGACCACTGTTGTTTGTGATATACATAAATGGTCTGGAGGAAGGTATAGATGGTCTGATTAGCAAGTTTGCAGATGACACTAAGGTTGGTGGAGTAGCAGATAGTGAAGGGGACTGTCGGAGAATGCAGCAGAATATAGATAGATTGGAGAGTTGGGCAGAGAAATGGCAGATGGAGTTCAATCCAGGCAAATGCATTTTGGAAGATCCAATTCAAGAGCGAACTATACGGTAAATGGAAAAGCCCTGGGGAAAATTGATACACAGAGAGATCTGGGTGTTCAGGTCCATGGTACCCTGAAGATGGGAACGCAGGTCGATAGAGTGGTCAAGGCGGCATACGGCATGCTTTCATTCAGCAGACGGGGTATTGAGTACAAGAGTTGGCAGGTCATGTTACAGTTGTATAGGGCTTTGGTTCGACCACATTTGGAATACTGCGTACAGTTCTGGTCGCCACATTACCAAAAGGATGTGGATGCTTTGGAGAGGGTGCAGAGGAGGTTCACCAGGATGTTGCCTGGTATGGAGGGCGCTAGCTATGAAGAGAGGTTGAGTAGATTAGGATTATTTACATTAGGAAGACGAAGGTTGAGGGTAGACCTGATTGAGGTCTACAAAATCATGAGAGGTAAAGACAGGGTGGATAGCAAGAAGCTTTTTCCCCACAGTGGGGGACTCAATTACTAGGGGTCACGATTTCAAGGTGAGAGGGGAAAAGTTTAAGGGAGATATGCGTGGAAAGTTTTTTTACGCAGAGGGTGGTGGTTGCCTGGAACGCGTTGCCAGTGGAGGTGGTAGAGGCAGGCATGATAGCGTCATTTAAGATGTATCTAGACAGATACATGAATGGGCAGGGAGCAGAGGGATACAGATCCTTGGAAAATAGGCGACAGGTTTAGATAGAGGATCTGGATCGGCGCAAGCTTGGAGGGCCAAAGGGCCTGTTCCTGTGCTGCAATTTTTTGTTCTTTGTTCTCCTACAACAGCTAAAGCGTTCCCCTTGTCCTTACCTACGATCCCACCAGCGTCCACATCCAGAAGATCATCAGCCGCCATTTCTGCCACCTCCAGATACATAATCCCCTCCCCTCACTTGCCCACCTTCTGCAGGGACCATTCCCTCCAGGACACCCTGGTCCACTCTTCCTTCACCCCCAACAAGCCCCCACAGCACCTCTCCCTGCAACCGCTGAAGGTGTAACACCTGCCCATGTACATCCTCAGTATCCAAGGGCTCAAACATATCTTCCAGGTGAAGCAGCACTTCCCCACAATCTGCCTTCGCTGCTCACAATGTGGTCTCCTCTACATTGGGGAAATGAAGCAAAGACAGGGTGACTGCTTCACAGAACATTTACATTCTGCCCACAAAAAAGACCTTGACCTTCCAGGTGCCGGCCATTTTAACCCTGTTACTTGGCCAACATCTCTGTCCCAAGCTTGCTGCAGTGTTCGAGCGAAGCTCAGCACAAACTGGAAGAATGCTCCTCATTTTCTGCCCTCCAGACTCAATATCGAGTTCAATAAATTTTACGGCCTGAGCTCTCCCATGTCCTAGCCCCGTACCCTATACACCTGCCATTATACACTACCAGAACATCTTCGTTCCACTTCGCAGAACATCTACATTCTGCTCGCAAAAAAGACCCTGAACTACCTATTGCCTGCCACTTTAATGCACCACCCTGTTTCCTGGCCAACATCTCTGTCTCTGGCTTGCTGCAGTGTTCCAGTGACAACCCAACGCAAGCTGGAGGAACACCACCTCATTTTTCGCTTGGGGACCCTACAGCCCTCCGGACTCAATACCGAGTTCAATAATTTTAGGACCTAAACTCTCCGATGTCCCAGCCCCCTACCCCATACACCAGGCCTTGTTACCACATAGCCTGCGATTACACACCCTCTGTTGTTAGCCACTCACAGACTCCATTAACAGCTAATCACCTTTGTCTTTCTAACTGCTCTCTCTCTTTGGGCTCTATCCCCACTTATCGTTTACTCCTTACCCCACACCCCCCACCACCCTACCTTCCTCATATAAACCGACATTCTTCTAGCTACCATCAGTTCTGAGGAAGGGTCACCAGACCCAAAACGTTAACTCTGATTTTTCTTCACAGATGCTGCCAGACTTGCTGAGCTTTTCCAGCAACTTCTGTTTGTGTTCCTCATTTACAGCATCCACAGTTCTTCCGGTCTTTATCGCCTCTAAAGTCATTTTACCAAACACGCAAATTCAGCTTCTTCTGTTCCACAAGTGGGGTAACTGAGTTGCTCCTATCCTCACTGGCATTGCCTTAAGTTTGCTGTGGGGTATGCACAAACATAAACCTTCACTGGCCATTCTTTTCTCAATAATCAGTTGCATGCTGTCACGTTTTCAGAATTAACAATCCAGTTGAAATCTGCTAAATATGTGCAAGATGTATACTGAATTAGAAATTCACAGCCTGGATGGTTCACAATCAAAGACTGTACAGGTATTTACCACACTTTACAAACATACTGATTATGCAACAATGTCAGATTTCTTCTCTACTGCTTAGGAATTCCAGTTATGACTTCAGATGCCGGGAAAAATACGAAGGATCTTATGACCACCAAAATATCTTAAACCACAAAAGTAAAATATTAAAAAATAATTCACCAGAAGTATTGTTTGTGCAGACATGATCCATGAGAATTGTTCCAGGGGTGAGGAATTTTAATTACATGGATAGGTTACAGAAGCTGAGGTTGTTGCCCTGAGAGGAGAAGGTTGGTTGGGAATTTTGACAGAACTGTTCAAAATTACAAGGATCCTGGATAAAATACACAGGGAGAAAAGTGTTCTCGGTGACTAAAGAAGAGACAGAAGGCACCAATTTAAGGAAGCAACAGCAAGAAGAGGAAAAACATTTTCTTGCAGTACGTGGTTAAGGTCTGGATTGCTCAGTTTAAGGGTGTAATGGAAGCAGATTCAATCATGGATTCCAAAAGGGAATTAGATCATTATTTGAACACAGAATCCCTACAGTGCAGAAGCAGGCCATTCAGCCTATCGAGTACACACCAGCCCTCCAAAGAACATCCCATCCAGACCCCATCCCCCCCATTCTTATAAAGAGAAAAGAAATTTGCAGGGTTACATGTAAGGGGTAAAGGGAGTAGAACTAGTCCAATTGCTTTTGCAGAAAGCTGACAGACATGATGAATGGCCTCCTTTAGTGCTGTAACCATTCTGTGAACATTGTAGCAAATTATAAGAATTTCATTTCAAGAATTTGCTAATACTTATGAACCGATGGGCCATCATCTCATGCCCTTCAGTTACTTTTGGAGATTCAGTAATTCAATTTTTTTTGCAAAGAAATACTGCTACCTTCGCTTGCCTTAGGTTGACCAATCATCCCAGCTGGAATGGAAGGCAAACCGTCAATGTCTGTAAAATTAGTCAGTACATCTTGAAGCTTAGAGCGGTGATTTCCTGCGAATGCAATCATGGATAAAACAATGTATAAATCAGTGGAAAGGGTTTTATGCATTATTTTAGATGGCTGCACAATCTCAATGCTTACAGAAAGACAAACCCAGCCCTTCTGGCTATGGTCGGCAACATCAACTAATGCAGCACAAACACCGTGGGTCTGGACCTGAGACTTTCTAGTCTGTATGGTCTAGTTCCACATCTGAGTGAATTTACTGACTGAGCTACTGGTGGAACGTCTATGCTTTTAATCATTCTGAGACAAACAAACAGAAATCTCAAGTTATTTTTTCAACCTTGTTCAACCTTGTTGCTTTCCACTTCCCTGTCTTCTCCCCTCTATTCTATCACAGACCTCTGATTTCATTCTTCCTTTCCCTGCTTTTAAACTTGCTTAAAATCAATTGCATTTCTGTATTCCTTCAGTTCTGAAGAAAGGTCCTGGATCTGAAATCTATTACTCTCTCCACAGATGGTCTGACCACAAGTATTTCCAGCATTTTCTATTTTTATTTTAGATTTGCGGCACCCACAGTATTTCGCTTTTGTTTTACATAAAGTGCCCTCAGATGGCAAAATCCAGATTTGGCCTTATTTTTACCGAGCTCTTTGTCGTCCCTCAAACTTCTGGAATCTTCACCCCTTTCCTCTTCCTCTCCAGTCTCTAGGAAGTGAAATTCACTCAAAGCATCCACTGTTTCGCAGTCCATGGCAGGATCAGCAGCTGTCATCTCGGTGCCTATCTGTAGCAGCACACATATCACAAATAAGGTAAGTTTGCAATTCCTTTTGGAAATCAAGCAAATGCATTGATCTGAGGGGCCACCGACTAATTGCTAAAATGATCGTTTTGCTCAGCTCACCGACCAGAGAGATTTTCAAATGGACTGTTGCTTGCGATGTTGACCACTTGGGAGGTTGCCATTGAGGTAGGAGCACAGGAGATACTGCACAGTCCACTCAACAATGGTTCCAAAAACTAATAAACCTTCATTCTCACAATTCTATCCATTTAATTCACCATTAACTTTATTTGTTACTACCTGCCTGCAGGATTTTGCCTTGCAGCTTAGCTCATACCTTAATATTTTCTCAATTCTTCTTCAACCTTTTTCATTAGGCATCACAGAATATTTTCTAGTCAAGAATATGCCTTGGCTTCTAATTTTCCTTTTCCAGAAATGAAGAGAATCACTCTCAGCCTCTGCTCTATTGAGTTCTCAACTCATAACATACATGGTCAGCATTTGGAAGCCAATGAACAGTCCTCAGTCTAGGTAAGCTAGAACTCAGCAGAATGAAGTTCAATAAAACCCTGTAAACTTTTTATTAAAAGATAGGTGTCACCACTTTTAAACCAGTTTGCAACTTGAAGGAATGCATGTAAACAAACACAGGTGCCCATCAGGACAACTTACTCAAATTAATCATTTAGCAGTCTGCAAACACAAATGGCATGGTGACAGTTTTTACACATTTCACTTTAAATTTACTATACATAGTTCTGCTTACATATTCCTCACTCTTACCCAAACAACCAGCAGAAGACACTAGTTTTATGTGGTCAATTAGACAAAAATCTTTTAAAAATACAATTTTTGAGATTTATGCAGCATTAATAAATACCATCCAGAGTGTTTTCTCTTTGCCCTGAGGACGCTCACAGAATCCTACTTAAGATTGCAATTCAAAAATCAAGCTATACATGGAACTTTTCTAAAAACAGGTAATCTTAACAGTTTGAAAACAAATCCATCAATAGCTACCCTTTGTTTCTTGCTTAGTCTCTGTGTGACTGAGAGTTCAGAATGAACGCTATCTAATTCATCATCATCCTCATCACTATCGTCATCCACATTCTGGAGGAAAGGCATCTTCTCCAGTACTGATTTTCGTAGGCCATCTCGAGATTCACTGCCTGCATTTCTGAAAATGAAACAGAACACACCAGAGTCAACACAAAAGAACAGTAATTAGGAGAACAAATCACAACTTATTTTTCATTGTCTAGTCCCAAATTAAAGGCTAATTGTTGGATGAAAACAAAGAAATACAAGGAGTAGGCTGTTCTTGAACCTGCCCCACCATTCAAAAGATCACGGTCGAAATGAAATCAACGTTTACTTCATTTTCCTGCCTTGCCCACATCCCCCACCCCATTAGCAATGTCTGCTTGATCCAAATCAAACTTTAATGTATTCAAATAACCCAGTCTTTACTGTTCGGAGAGATCCAAAGATTAATTACTTTGAGAAGAAGAAATTCCTCCTCCTCTCAATCTTAAATGGGAGACCTCTTCACTATGAAACTTTATCCCCTAGTTCCAGATTTCCCCACAACAGGAAATATCCATTCAGTATGTAGCACGTCAAGCCCCCTCAGAATATTATGCTTCAAAAAGATCACCACTCATTTATAATAAGTATAGGCCCAAACTGCTCAACCTTTTCTCATAGAGCAACCTTTCCATCCCAGGAATCAGCAAAATCAACTTTCTCTGAACTGCTTCAATTGCAAGTATACTGCTCCTGGGAACAAACTTGAGACTTAGAAAGGAATCTGGCAGACACAGTGGACTACAATTTTAGTGACTAAACAATAACTCCTTTAATGTAGCTGTATCAAACACACAAACATGGTATGCTAAAGGATGTGTTTAATGGCCTTTACTCTCCGGTCTGTATTCCCTCTCTGCAAATAGCCCAGGTAGAAATGGAATTCCTTGGCCTGCTGAAGGCATCTCTGGGGTATCAGAGTATAGTCAATATTCTATTTTGTCTGCAGATGTCTGGGATCATCATATGCTAGCAAGACAAAGGAAGCAGGACGAATGTGAGGCAAACCTATAGCACTCCATGTTGTTTTGCTACTTCTTCGTCTCTTCATTATTTCAGAAATGAATTAAGTATACCTGACATCCCCAAGCTTAAAATAAAAAGTTCATACAAAAGCAAATTGAAAGGCAAGTTTAATATAGGGCATCACTCTAGTTGCCAGTCTCTGAAGCTCACATTGTTTTTCAATTAGGTGGCACAGTAAAACAAGTAGCTTCGGTGGCTTCTTTTTCACATTTCCAATTTTCAGCCCCTTTTGTTTGCAAATATCTAAGTTAAGTTACCAGACATTTTGACCTTAACCTGACTGGCTGTCTGTGCACATGCTTTCATTAGGGAACACCCATAACAATTAGGGGCAAGAGTCATCACTGGTTTTCTTCCACCCGAGCACTTGATTTCCACTGTCTCCTCTTTTTTGCATGGCTGACTGTCAGCACATTGAACTGAATTACATAGTACAGTCTGGCCAACTCAGCCAAAGGAAGAATTAATAGTTCTGATAAAGGAGGAAATAAAAGGTTACGGGGGAGATGTAGGAATTGAGGTTAATATCAGATCAGCCACGACCTTACTGAATGGTGGGGCACACTTGAAGGGCCGAGCAGCTTACTCTTGTGCCTCCTTTGTAGTTTTTTTTAAAATCAATCTGGTTGGACATTCTATGACATAACCCCGGGTAGGTGGGGTCTTGAATCCAATATTGTGGTCCAGAGGGAGGTAACACTATCACTTTTCCACAATACAACCGAACGACAATGCCTTGATATATTTGCAGACAGTCGTGTTAAAAATAACAAGGGCTATTGAAAACGAAATAATATGCTCTTGGCACCATAGCCACCTCCTCGCAGAGCAGACATATTAGCCATCTGTTTCAAACCACAAGAATCCTTCCTTATGTACTGTATTATCCCCACCAACTGAAATCACAGGAAAACCTTCCCTGTCTCCCAACGTGGCTTCTGGTAAAGCATATTACATTGAACCTTCCCAAAAAAAGTGGTTGTGAAATGATTGTTGGAGCTCAGTGATTAATCATAACATTCAAATGAGAGGGCTAATCAACTAATGGGAGAGGCGTGCCAAAAGTTAACAGATGAAGAGCCACAAATCTGAAAAGGATCAAGGCCCAATTATTTGTGTTCCTCCAACTGAATTCAAAACTAATTGACTTTTATCCCCACATTTAATCCAATTTTCTCTTTCTAACTCCTTCCTGTCCTCCTACATTCCAAAAGGTAGCTTGCTCTCAAGTTTCTGACAATATCCGTTTGTGAGGAGACACCAAAAGAAACCTGAGGTCATTGCCAAACAGTTTGCTTTCTGCTCGATGCAGCTTCATTCTTGATCACGATCAAGAATGAGAATTGCACTAACAAGCAATTGTCTTGCCATGTCTCCAAGAGTTTTGTCTGCAATAGACGAATCCCACAGATGTTCACAGCTCAAGTAACTAAAAATCACAGTATGTGCCAGAAAATAAGTCCGAGTTAGGTATTCACCTCTTGATCTGTTCCTCTATTTGCTTAACTAAGGGTGAATCTCCTCCATTTAGGATCTGTCCCAAGCTGTTGGACTCCGCTGCTCCATTGTGCTCTGGGCTGGAATGGCCCAACATGGATCGGACCCGTTTTGTCCGCACATCCAAGATAGTGTCTGTATAACCCACTTCTTGCAAATATCTAAAAGCACAGCACACAGTTGAATTAGATGCATAAAATTTACAAGCAACAGTACAACACCTTCATGAAGGGTTTCGAATATTTCAATCCACCTTTTAGATAGAATTCTATGATTCTTTGCTGTAAGTAGAATCATTAATTTAAAAAGACATAACAGGGTGTAGAGCTGGATGAACACAGCAGGCCAAGCAGCATCAGAGGAGCAGGAAAGCTGATGTTTCGGGCCTTGACCCTTCTTCAGAAAAATTAATTTAATTTAATAATTTAAAAGGCTGTTTCATGCATAAGAAATGGAAACCATCAAGCATTAGAATATCAGGGGCAGCAAAGTGAATAAAGCAAAACGCCAAATTATGAGAGTTCTGATGGTGACACCAAAAGAGAAAGATTTAGGAAGGTTTCGATGGATATTTGAAAAGGAATGCAGGAAGGAAAAGGCACTTAGGTAAGGATGTTCCAGAGGAAGATCGATATAACTATTTTTAGGTGGCCAGAACCAGACCAAATGGAATGGGTTAGATTTTTTGAAGCCATTAATATAATGCTTTATCAGAACTGTCAAAATTTTTAAAAAAAGACAAATTGGGTAAAAGTCACATTAAGTCATTAAAAAAGCTTCACTCTGTGGAACATAATAAAGTATACAAATTTCAATAGAGAAATCAGCTCAATTCTCATATGAATGTGATGTTGGGAATGAAATTACAGAATAGAGTATGCACATTTACCAGACAAATTCATTTTTGTAGTGATCATTCATTCCAGTTAATACTTCTACGATACTTCTGGGTTTGATGCGATGTACCGCATCTCCTTGTTCTGGTAAACTAATACCCACCTTTAACCTTCTTTTGCTCTTCATACTCATTGTAAACAGAGCCTTTGTTTCCAAATGTTTATGTTTGAACCCCTCCAATAAGATTTCCTGAGCACTCAGCATAGAAATGGCCATATTGAGTCATAAATGGCATTTTACTTGGCGGTGGTTAGCTATCCCTCCTCATCCTGTTTGATGTACCTGGCTAAACATACCATCATCCTACAAGATCTCCCCTTCATTGTCCAGTTGGGTGGGACTGTCCATGCCAGGTGGGGCTGTCCATGTCTGGGTCCACCTTTATCCGTTCACTTGTAGCTAAAGAATAACTTACAATCATTTCACTTTCTGCTTCTGCACCATCACTTATGGAATCCCCAATGAATCTACGCTTAGCTTTCTCTTCCTCATCCATGTGCTATCCTTCAGCAACATCATCTGACAACCCAACATCAGGTCCCACCTGATAACATCCAGCTCTACCTTGGCACCACCTCCCTTGGCCTTCCCTCTCACTGTATGATTTGTCAGGCTGTTCAACTGGATAACCAGATTTTCCAACAGAAAAACTGTGGGAAAACTGGTGACTTCAATCTGTGACCTAGATTCTATTTCCCAGGCATCAATTCCTTTCTCTTGGCACCGCGTGTTGCTGTATTTTACTGCTCGCAACCTTAACACCTTGATAAACCAGGTAACAAGCTTTCAATTACCACTGCTCCATTGACTAAAACCATGGACTTCCACCATGGTCATAGTTAAACAATGATATTAATCAGAGGTAAAGGTAGTAAGGGGTTTGACAAAGGGAGTACACTTCAAAGCATTCTGAGACAATATTAAGGGCATCACCAAGCCTGCTTTCCAGCTGCTTGCATAAGTGGAGCAAATGTTTCCAGTTGAAACTTTTCTAGGAATATCGAGGACTTGGTAGACAACAGTGACATCTGAAGCACAAAATGGTCACCATTATGGATCTGGCTCGTGTGGCAAAATGCCAACAATGCACTGTAATTTAAAAGTGTGTTCGTCCAAGATTTGACAATGTATGCAGACACATAGTCACTTTAGATTGTGCGACGTGTTACAATGCAAATAGGTTGTTCTAGTTTAATGGAAGATACCAATCATGTAGGAGATGGTAGTAACAGAGATGATCTGTAGTAAAATATTCAATGCCAATAGCTTGCAAGCTTTTTTGCCTTTGTGGGTAATTTAGCATGGAGACTTACAGACCACATGTACAGTTGATCTGGAACTGGAACATGATCTTCCAGTTTAGGATTTATCCATAATTGAGGAAATACCTCCAAGAACAGCCTGTTCCAAACCCTTAGGCCACAGAATTCATTTGAAATTAACGAACCAATAAGTGCTAAGAGAATGGAGTTGCCTCAGTTTCGTGGGCTGGTTTGACAGAGTGACAAGCCACTCTTGGCCCAATGGTTTTAGTTGGGTACATTTGTGTAGTATTACATATTCTGTCGTGGGATTTTGTATCTCTATACATCAGAAACTGCAGGTAACAGGGATGTGTACTTACTGCCTCAGCAGCTGCCGCCCTTCTTTCCAAGACAATGGACTATTCTGTTCCAAAGTTGATGTATCGGGGCCATTATTTATAACTGAGAAGATAAAGTACAGAGTTGATTTATGGCTGTAGAACATTGTACATTCCAAAATGACTTTAAATTACAAAGAAGGACATACCACATTAAACTCTTGTTTAAATTGGTTAATTACATTCTTAGCCCAAAATTACACTGATAAAATTATTTTAATTTTGTTTTTTTTTGTTGTGGGAGGGAAAGCGCAGGGCGAGTTATTTTAATCCAATTGCCATTTCTTTGTTGTATTCAACTTTTATCCTAAAGCCAAGTGAATGCACAGGAGCTCTGCAAGAGAATGGATACGTTAAAATAGAGAAGAGCTGCATATTTTTCTGTTTCGAGTTCTACAGTACCTCAGTACAAGACCGTGCACCCAGATGGCATTTTAGGAACGGACCTGTCCTGTGCAGAATTGAGCATGCAAACCAGGACAGTTTGGTTTGTGCTGAGTTGGTTGTATCTCAGCCACAGTGACTATAAGCCTGTTACAATAAAAACTGTGTGGTAGGGAACAGGAGGAGGAGACATTTTCCCACCTAATGTCTCTACCAGGAAAGATGAAAAGGGTATGGGCACTGGCTGAAGGTAAGATCAATTTTATTAATGATGATTCACACAGTGAAATAGCCACCCAACCAATTCAAGAATGGAGACTTGAACACATCATTGGACAGCAGCATGGATCTATGGAAACATAGCCCAAAATGAGTCAGTCTGTGGCTCAGGGAAGGAAGTTAAAGGAAAACAAGAATGAAATAATTTCAAGAGAAAAACAGAAACCTCCATAAACAGATTCAATATTCAAGAAAATGTTGCAGATTGCCTATTGTGCATGGAGAAACAGAAGTAACATGAAGAGGCTATAATAGGAACTGAAGGCTTAATAAAAATTGTCTGTATCTGAAAGCAGGAGACAATGGCAACGGAGGCAACTCGGCAGGAACTTCAGGTACTTGTTCAGTAATTCTGGTTTCAAGTGTTGGGAGAATATTAATCTTATAAAGGAATTAGTAGTATGACAACATAAGCCTATGATACACAATGGGAATAAAATATTGTGTTACTCCACTGTACTAAGATGTAATTATTGTACCACAATGCAGCTGGCCAAGGTTCATCATTCTAAGCATTGGTACATATTTTAAAGGCTTTACCATAATAATTTAAAGTGATACTTATTTTGTGACAACTGCTAATGTTTTGTATATTTGTTTCCGAGTTGTAGTTAAAACCAGTCATTTACTGTTCACTCTTAGTTTTCTTATTGGAGGCTCCTCTTTGTAAACCACTGCAACAATTGTGCTGATGGTGCTCCGACATGTTAAGTTGGGATTTCCAGGATACTGGCACAGCAAATACATAGCAACATCAATCCAGTTTCAAGACAAGATGCTTGGGAACTTGAGAGATGATGGCAATCTCACAACACCAATACTCTTGTCCTCCTCAGTGAAAGATATCAAGGTGAAATAACCTTGGTCAGGAACCTTGGTGTATATACTGCAGCCATGGTGCATTAGTGGTTGAGAACTCATTATTCACATGAACTGCTCTGCCATGATGAACAAGCTTCTCAGATGTTGATGCAATTACAGGTAGATGATAAATGTTCCATCATTTTTATCCTGGAAATGGTGGTGAGGCCTTGAGGCATCAAGAGGTGGGTACCTGACAAACAGTAATTGGTGGAACAACAGCTCCAATTGAGAATCTGGTCAATGGTGAGCCTCCTGCCTCTCAAGATAATGACAATGGAACACTGTTCAGTGGTGCTGCTGTTAAAATGTTTAAGATATGATGACTGGGTTTTCTTTTATGACCATTTCCTGGCACTAGAGCAGGTCATGCTGTGGGATAGCATCGGCAATTTTATTTTTCGAGGAGCTGCGACTGGATCTGAACACTGATGATCACAACATTGGGATAAGGCATATGAAGGTCACTGACAAGAGGATGCCTCTCCAAAAAACCTCTGCAATGATGTCCTGGGACTTTATTGGCTCACAACCATGATCTTATGCCAGGTAATACTCAAGCCACTATAAATTGTTCCCATCACCCAACAAGCCCAGTTTTCTTCAGGCTCCTATGTACCACACTTAATTAAATGCTGCCTTGATGTTGCATGCATTTGGTCTGGCATTTGAATCTTTCATCCAAGTCTGAATCAAGGTCTATGTTCTTGAACAGAGTGACTCTGGTAAATCCAAAATCCAAACTGATCATGTTGTTGGCGAGTAGTTGTCATTTTAAGTTAACCATGTTATTAATGACAAGGAGACAATACCGTTATTGGGCTTTATCTTCAGCATTTGTCAGGGAAATTACATAACTGCAATTTTCCGGTATACTTATACCAAATGCCTTGTAACTCTTAGAAATGTGTTTAAAGAGCAATTGGACATGTATCTTTGAAAATCAACAGTACTCCACCAGTAGGCAAGCCTGGAACTGTGCAATGAACAATTTCAAATTCCAATGTGTTTACGCCATGCTCTGGAAACACAAGTAGTTACTCCACCTAACTCTACTTCACACAAAATTATGTTTGAATTTCACATCAATTGTGCTCACAAGAAAATTCAACCTATACAGGCCCAGACTTATCGCTACTCTTTCAGTTGCTTCTTAAATATAGAAGCAGAAATCTCTCTCTATCTGTTACACAGTGCAGAAGATTTCACATTCAATTTCCAGTCTGATTGGGATTAACTGATCTCCATCCGGTGAGGTAAATGGGGTTGCTACAACTGGCATTCAATCCCGAGATTAAGAATGACAGGATAAAAAAAACCTACATGAGCCCGGCTGCAAAGTGATGCGTGTGCACAAATTGTAATTATCAATTTCTAGACAGGGCACACAGATTTGGAGACATATCAACAAGTGGAAACAATCACTGCGTAAGTAGTGAAATGTAGTAGTTAAACTTTAGTGATACAAATTCAGATTTAATATCTGTTCCTTCCCTAATTCTGAAATCTGAATGATTGCAAGTTGTATGAAATTTTGAAATGCCAAGGACATAAAATCCCGATACAATGGTGATCTGGATGGATAAAAACAATGAATGACAGAATTCATTCTAGACTTGGACCATGCCTGAAGAGGGCATTTAAAGCTGTATAATACGTCAATGAAGCAAGATCAGTTACATGTCTTTTGTTGGTGATCATGGGATCTACTTGAGGTAAAGAATTAAAGCATTACAAATCATATTGATTTATGTATGGTTGTCTTCTTTTAATATATGAGTAACACAATATTAAATAAGAGCACTGTACAAATGTATTTATCATGAGGTGACAATTCACAGCACATAATCAATATATGCAATAACCCTTGATAAAGTGGTGGAAGTAGGATCATTTAAGAAATAATTGGATACTGAAATAGAAAGATAGTCAACTCTGTTACTGGACTAGTAACCCAGTGGTCCAGGATAACACTGGGGACATTGATTCAAATTAAACCATGGCAGCTGGCAGAAATTGAATTCAGTCAACAAGTCTGGAATATATAAAGCTAATCTCAGTAATGATGACCATAAAGTTATCATTAATTGTTTAAAGAAAAATTCAGCAATGCCCTTTAGGGAGGGAAGTCTGCTATCTTTACCTGGTCTGGCCTACATATGACTCCAAACCCACAGCAATTTGGATTCTTAACTGCCTTCTGCAATGGCCTTGCATGCCACTGAGTTCAAGGGCAATTACTGATGGGCAGCATGTGCTGGACCTGTCATCAACAGCCACATTCCATCAAAGAATAAAAACGGTTTTTCAGAAAGGTGAAACTAAGTTGAGCCAAAAGACCTTCTTTAATTTCAGTAGTTTCTAATCCCACAAATTTCTACATTTACCACTGTTAGTCCAATTTTATAGAAAATGTCTTAAATGAAGAAAAGCTGTTGGTTTCTGTAAAATGGTCCCCATTCACTGAGAAGCCACCTTGAACTCTAACTGAACATAGTGGATTTTAAAATGGTCAGTAGATGCACACATCTTAGAGGAGGCCAAGTGACAATGACAATACCACAATAAGTGGAAAGAGCATCAGCATCGAGTGTCTGCAGGCAGCCTGCAACTTCAAAAGTGCTGTATAAATGGTCATTGTTGGGATTGAGTTATGCAGGAAATTCTAGTGGGAATAGATTGGCGCAATCAGAGTAGCAGCAGTTAAAGAGGAACTGCCGACATGGCAAAGACTATGACCAAAACTGCAGGTCGCTTAACCTATCAACGCTGTACACCTGCAAAAATGTCATTTTAACTGAAGGTACGAAACACTTTCAGGCAAAAATGTGTATACTTTTTCAAATGTACCAGAATCAGCTGTATCTGTCTTTGAGTCACCTTGAACTGGTTCCGTTCCATACTTCAGCTTGTGATATTTTGTCCTAGAAAAGAAGCGAAATGAAGACGTTCTAATGTAATATTAAGACATGATAGTTACATGAGTAAAGCACCTGACTTGGGAAAAAGGAAATTCAAAAAAGGATAATTGAATTTTGGACATGAATTTGGACATAACCTGGGGATTTACTTCTCTGAATCCAAATGCTCCCCAACAATTAAGGCTGTGCTAAATTTTAAATGGCATTTTTAATAAAAACTTCCTTTCTTATTTGAGTAAGTTGTTTTCAACACATCTTGAGCAAACTGGCCTTATTGGGATAAAGAGTGATTTTCAGCAGCATCAGCAGCCTCTAAGTACCTCTCTCATTCTTTCCATGAATGGTGGCAGACTCATTACAATGGGTAGCAGCACAACAGAGGCCAATGTCATGGCCAGTCAATATCGCTGCATACTTTCCTAAAGTAAAGGGATGTCCAATTAATCAGAAGCAGGAACTCTGGTTGACATTTAAAAAAATACACTATGAGACATGGTTGAAAGGCCAACAGACCGCTATTCATGTGAAGTTTTCCTACAGTTATTCAAAGCAAGTTTCCTTCTTCTCCGCTTCCCTCAACTTTGCACAAGCATGTGAATATCCTTTCTTACGGAGCAGAACTGAGCTTACATTTTGTAATGCACCATTACCCAATTTAGTTTTTGTTTCAAGTTTGAATGCAACAAAAAATATGATTTCTCAGCTGAGGTAGCTCAAAGGGTAATTAATAACCTTGTTGTAAAGCAATCTTCAGGAATAATGATCACAATATGGCAGACTTTTCCATTATGTTTGAAAACGATGTAGTTCAATCTAAAAGTAGGGTCTTAAACCTAAAAAAGTAGTATGCTCTATATATATAGTTTGGATTTCAAACACATGGCACATGGGTGTTGTTTACTTTTGCGATAAGTTAGATCAGTCAGTCTTTCTGGAACCGTGATCTAATCCAGTGTCAGATAACAGGGAACCCTTGGAGTGTTAATGGAAGATTGTTAATATTATGCTATATTTATAATTGGGAGTGTAAACAGTGAGGGCTACTACCTTGTTTCTGGTTTAGGATAATCAAGATTGATTTTGACTTAGGAAAACCAGAGGCTGGAAGTTTTTCAGTAGTTTGGAGGAGATCCAACTGGGTTTCCAAAGCACAATAAATTTTATCTCCCAGAAAGGAGTATAGAACAGTTCAGGAAATAAGTTACCTTAGTTATTTTGAGTAACTTCCAGACCAGGATTGGTTAGAAAACTGCCGATTATTAAAAGACCCAGCTAGTACAAGCTTTCAGTTTTGAGAGTATGCATAAGGCAGCTTCACAGTTCACAGGAAAGAACTGGAAAAAGAAAGTTGAGCCAAACTTAAAAAATTCGAGATAGAGGGGTAATGTCTCTGCATTTGACATTTAAAATGATAGAGTTGGGGAACTGACGAAAACTTTGCTATGTGTCTTAAGATCTTTCAAATGACGTTCAGTATTGAGATAGCTTTGTTTTAAGTTATTGTTTTTCCTTTTATGTAATATACTTCTGGCTTATTGTTAAAAGAAAACCCACTGACTTGTGTGCTTATGTTTCAGTGAATGATCACCATGTTAAAGAATAGGAAAATTATCTATCAAACTAAGTTTCATTCTGGGATCTGACTTGGCCAGTAGTAACAGCAGCTGGAATAATAACAAAGAGCAATTTTGAAGCACGAGGATGATATCGGCTATGATGGATTGGAAAAATACAATAAAAGGTTTGAGAGGCTAGTATTTAATTGATGCTTAGTTTTCAAAAGCCATACAATCCTTTAAGGCAAAGGCTTTGTTCTCAAAAGCCGTACAATCCTTTAAGGCAAAAATACCAAATAGGAAAAGAATCAGAGCCATAGCTAACAAGTTAAAGATGATTTTAGATCAAAGGAGGTAGCTTATAAAGTTGCCAAAAAAAAAGTGTAAGCCTGATGATTGGGGGAATCTTAAATTCACTAAAGGAGGACTAAAAAAATTCAGAGAATAAAATATGAATGTAATATAGCAAGAAACATAAAAATGGATTACAAAATCTTCCATAAGCATGTGAAAAGGAAAAAATTAGTAAAGACAAATGCGGATCCGTCACAGGCAGAGACAGAAGAATTTAGAATGATGAAAGGTGTATAATGTATTATTATTTTTAAAATTTAGTTTCTTTTAAAGAAGGAGACAGATAGATTTTGGTCAGTTCTGTACAGTTTTTTTTAAATTAAATAGAGCAGAATATCAATCTGACAGTGATCTGAGTGCATCAGTTCCAAGATGATACACAGTCAAATGCCCCGAGAGCTCCTGTGGTGTTAATCTCTTGATAAAGTCCCACACAGGGGATTAATAAACAAAATTAAAGCATATAATACTGGAAGTGATAGCATGGATTAAGTATTTGTTAATAGGCAGTTTGCAAAGAATAGGAATAAGTGGATCATTCTCATGTTGACAGGCCCAGACTAGTGGGTATCACAAGGACCTGTGCTTAAGCCCCACCTGTTTGGAATCCATATCAATGATTTACATGTAGGGGTCACTTGTACCAGAACCAAGTTTGCAGACATTACTAATGCAAATTTGATGGGAATAAAAGCTGAGACGGGTCACAAAGAGGCTTCAAGGACATTTTGACAGGCTGAGTGAGTAGGCAAGAGCACAAAATCTGTAATACAATATGAATAAATTCTAGGTTAGAAAGAATGAAGATGTGGAATATTTCTTCAATGGTGTCAGATTGGAAAGCATTGATAATCAAAGGAAGCCAGGTATCACTCATTCGTCATTGAAAGATAGCATGCAAGCAACTTTGAAGGCTAGCCTTTGTTGCAAGAGGATTTCAGTACAGTAGCAAAGAAGTCTTGTTTCAATTGTATACAACATTGGTGAGACTGCACCTGGACTATTGTGCGCCGTCTTGGTGCCCTTGCCCAAGGGGGGAAATACTTGCCATAGATGGAGAGCAGTGGAAGTTCAATTCAGCGATTTCTGGGATGGTGAGGAGAGATTGAAGAGATTGGCCTGCCTTCTGTGCAAATTAGTAGAATGAGCAGTGATCTCATACAAACTTATAAAATTCTCAAAATGTTAGACATGTGGAAAGGACGTTTCCCTGTCTGTGGGGTCTAGAACCAGGGTACACAGTTTCAGAATAAAAGGTAAGCCATTTCAGCTAAGATGAGGGGGAAATTCTTCACTCAAAGGGTGATGAATCTTAGGAACTGTCTACCTCAGAGGGTTCTGAAAGCTCAGTCATTAGGTATATTCAAGAGAGATTGATAAATTTCTAGCTACTGATGACATCAAGGGATATGGAGTTAGCACAGAAGTGTGGCATTGAGCTAGATGATCAGGAATGATCTAGAATACAAACATACAAAACAGAAGCAGAAGTAGGCCATTTCAGCCTCTTGAGCTTGCTCCAGTGATCAAAAAGATCATGGCTGACTTGTCTGTATTTCAAATTCCACATTCCCAATTACTCTAATAACCCTTGACTCCCCTGCCTAATAAGAATCTATACATCTCGATTTCAAAAATATTCAGTGACCTCACCTCTATTTCTTCCTGAGGCAGAGCGTTCAAAAGTTGCACAATCCTCAGCGAGATAAAAAGAAATCTCCTCAGCAGCGTCCCAAAAGGGTGAACCCAACCCCTAATTTTAAAATAGTATTAATCCTAGTTCTGGATTGATCCACAAGAGGAAACATCCTGTCCACATCCACCTTGTCAAGACCATTCAGGATCTTATCAACCAAGTTTCAATCAAGTCACCCCTCACTCTTCTAAATGCCAGTGAAATCAAGCCCAGCCTGTCCAAACAATCCTGCTCATTCGAGGCATCTACCTAGTAAATCTCTTCTGAACTGCCTCCAATGCATTTAAATCTTCCTGAAATAAAGGAGCCCAAAACTGCATATAATACTCAAGATACAAGCAGTCTCATAGATACCCTGTTTTACTACAACATGAAATCCTTACTTTAGTGTTTAAAGGATAGCATCCCATGCATGCTCTTGATTACCTGCTGTACCTGCATACTAACTTTCTATGATTCATGTATCAGAACACTTGAATCCCTTTGCATCTCAGAATTTTGCAGTTTTTCTCCATTTAAGTAATACCCTGCCAAAGTGGACCATGCTCTCCTCATCTAAGTTATTGATGTAAACATTTACAAAGTTGAAGCCCCAGCACAGACAACTGCAGGACCCTACTTGTCAGATCCTACTGAGCAAACAAAGATGCATTTCTGCCAGCCAATCTTCTACCCATACTAATATGATACCACCTCTACACCACAATTTTTTATTTTCAGCAACTTCCCTTGATCATAGAATCACTACAGTGCAGAAAGAGACCAATCGGCCCCCAGAGTCTGCACCAACCCTCCAAAGAGCATCCCACCCAGACCCACTCTAGCCCCGTAACTCCGCATTTACCATGGCTAGTCTATGTAGCCTGCACATCCCTGGACACAATGGGGCAATTTAGCACGGCCGATCCACCTAACCTGCACATCTTTGGACTATGGGAGGAAACCAGAGCACCCAGTGGAAACCTACGCAGACATGCAAACTCCACACAGTCACCCAAGACTGGAATTGAACCAGTGTTTCTGGCGCTGAGCTGTAGCACCTCATTCCACACTTTCTGGAACTCCAAGTACATTATGTCTAAACACTCCATTTAATCTGCGATTCTCCTTCAAAGAATTCTAATAAATTGGTTAAATATGATTATCCTTTGACGAAACCATTCTGACTCTTCCCAATTACATTCAGTTTTTCTACATGTGTAGCTGCAAGCTCTTTAATGGTTAATTCAAACACCTCTCCCACCACAGATGTCAAGTTAACTGGTTTACTAGTTTCTTGCCTCCATCCTTTCTTGAATAGAAAAGTTTTACTTGTTACATTCTAATTCGAAGAACATTTCCTGAATCTAAAGAATTCTGGAAAATTAACACCAACCCACCTACCAGCTCATGAGCAACCTCTTTAGGCCTGAGAGTGACGTCTATCCGGACCCCATGACTTGTCAGCCCATCAGTTTAGTTAGAACGACTTGCCTTGTGATTCTAATTTTGCTAAGTTGCTCTCTCCCTTCCACCTTGTGATTGATACAGCTATTAAGGGATTTTTAAATTCTCTACCATGAATACAGAAAGAAAATATTTGTTCATTTCATCTGCAAGTTCCTTATCATTCTATTAACTCCCTATTCTCAATCTCTATGAATCAGCACACACTTTTTGCTCTTTCCCTTTTAAAAGCCTGTAGAAACTTTTGCTATCTGGAGTTTTTACATACCCAGTTAGCTTCCTCTCATAATCTAATTTCTTCCTCCAGATTAATCTTTTAGTCATTCTCAACCATTCTTTATATTTTGACCAATCATCTGACCAGGTTGTAAATATTTATCTTAAGTTTGACACTTTCCCAAATTCTTTAGTTAACCACACATGGCGTATCCTTCTTTAGATTAATTTCTTCATAATAGGAATGTACTTACTCTGAAGCATCCTCTTAAATGTCTGGCACCATGCCTCTATTAGTCTATCTGCTAGCCAAGGATGCCAGTTCGTTTCAGCTAGATCAGCTTTCATGCCCACATAGTTGCTCTTATTTAGGCTTAAAATACTAGTCTTAGACCTAGTCATCTCCCTTTCAAACTGAGTATGAATTTGCTTACATTGTTAGCTTTTAGTTTTTTTGTCACCTTTGGAACATCAAGTCTTGACTGCTGTTGTACTACTAGGATATTTTTCTCCCTGTACCTTCCCGTCATTCTCTGACACTCAATTCCTATATTAGCAATTTCCTCTCTCAACTTTTCTCGAATTCTTGAAATGCTATATATCTGTCTACCACTATTTTGTTAAAAACTCTCTTTACTTCCCACATTATACAGTTCACAAGAACATGAGCCCCAGCAATTATGAGGTGTAGACCATCCCAAAAGTGCAGCCCCTACTGGCTCAATGACTGGTGTGAACAAGAATAGCAGAGCAGGATCAGGGGACTGAACAGCCTACTTGTGCTGTTCCGGAGTTCCTATTCATGGATGATCCATACTTCAGTTTACAAAGCTTACCTTTCCTGCTTTAAGGCATATTCCAGCATCTTAATTCTCCGGACCAGATCCTTCTTAAGATTCTCCTGTCCTTTCCTCTCTCCTTGTAAAAAGGCTACACGTGCCTTTAAAATATAAATGCAGATTTCAATCAGTAAAATTGTGGGAGATAGTGCTGCAATTAACTTTTGTTATGGAGCAGGTAGACATATTGCAATGTTTTGAAAAATAGCGGAGAAGTTCTCCCCAGTGCCTTGATTCAGGAAGCAGCAGTGCTAGGCTCTTCTGGCAACTGGGAAAGTTCTGGCACCAAGGATCACAATCTTCAAATAATGTCCTTGCTGTAGTGCCAGGAAATGTTTCCTGCAATGCAAAAAGCAGGAATCTCAAAACCAGAGGACGATGTTTTTGCAGGATGCTTATGTAAATGTTATGATTGAGAAAACTTAATACATCAGAGCAATTCACAATCCAAGTTGTTTCAGATTAAGATTTTTTTGTAGCTATTTGGTAAATATGGCACCCATTCTGCATTCATTTCTTATCACAAACAGCTAGAAGATTAACAATTAGATCATATGTACTCTTTGGTGGCATGTCTGACAAGACATTGACCAGGCATTGGAAGAATGTCCTCGGTTCTTTTATATTTGAATTATCACCAAAGAAGGCAGGTTCAGCAGCTCACCTGAAGAATAGATCATCAAACCATGTAGCACACCCTCATTACTATAGAGATAATACATTTAGGTCCTTAAGAAAGGGTTTAACAACAACCAGACACAAAAATAACTACATAATGAGAGTCAAATATCAACAAAATTGTTTAAAATTATAGCTACATAACAATCCAGCAGTAATTTAAAAGCAATTTTTTAAAAGGGTGCATTATCCCTTCATTCATACCAGAATTTTCTTTAATGATGTCACATTTTACTGCAGTTTAAATTGCTGGCATTTCTATTGATGGATGCTTCTTGTTATTTAGACCCTCGGATAAAAAGCCTGAGCAGCTCCTCCTGTCAGTCACTGACTGCTCCTCAGACTAGCTACAGATCAATTTCCAAAGCTGTCATTAGAACTTAAGTGAAATGCCAATGATGGATGTGTAAAATTATTCCCACTTGAACTTGTGAAAAGTACCGACAATATAATTAACTGCAAAAATCTTGACCTCCTGAATGCGGCTGCTACACAAAAGAGGCATTTTCAGTTTAATAACAATACTAAAGTGCTAGGGTATTGCAGAGTGGAGGTTTAGACAGTATTCATGTATATTGGCTCAAGATTAATTCTTCCTAAAATGCATTATCAACACATTAAACAAATCAGTGATAACATGGTGCGACAACGGTTAAAAATAAATCAAACAACATATACTCTGCACATATTTAAAATACTATGGGGTTTGTGAAAATGACGCCATGTGATTGGCGAGATATATATCAGTTACTTTCCTACAAGCCGAAACTATTGTTCAGTTAGTCATTTTTTTCTCCCCCAACTAACTTTCCCTCTCCTTGGCTGAATCCATCAATTCTTTCAAGAACATGTTTTCATAAATTGGCAGGTTTCTAGCACCTTTGGTACAGACCTTTTTTTAATGTGAGAACCAGGCTTTCCTTCAATGGTTGCACTCTCACCCATGAGTGTTCCATGCCCAATTTAAAGATGGAAGAATATATTTTAGGCCAGCATTCCAGGTGGCCACTATGAAAGATCCTATGACATGGTTTTCCAAACATTTTCCCACTTTGACAACATTTCAAGGCTGGAAATATCCTTGCAATCCCGCAATGAGAACTGAGAGAACAGGGGTCTGGTCAGAGTAGGATACAGCCTTTACAACTATACCAAAGATCCAAGGCAGCTATTGTACCTTAGTCTACAAATTAGTTGCAATTCATTGTCTGATGTGCTCTAGGGTGTCCTGAAGTTGTGAGAGATGTTATATAAAAATGCAAATTCTTTACTTCTTTTAACAGTTTATGACATAGGCAATTTGATTTTCCACAACACCAAGACTGAAGTCAATTAAAGCCTTACGATGTGTCTGAACGCTCAAACTTATCTGGCTTATTTGCATGTTGCCCATATCAACTTAGCCAATAGGAAAGCTTCTAAAAAAATGTTTTTTTTTAAACCTACTTTTGCCTTGGCACATTGCTGGCATAAAAGAAGCACATAGGCAAAATAGTACCTTCACCGCAAACTGTAGCTGTAATACAATGGTGCTATTGACAACCATCTGTCACGTAAAAGGTGTAAGACTCTAGCATATGCCAGGGCCCTTCTCATTTGCAAAATTGACCACTGGCATTCATTATACTTGGCTATAATCCACAATGTCTGGAACCATTAGCTGAAACTAACCCAGACCTTTGAACAAGAATGATAACAAACTGTGGGAGTCAAATGTATAAATAACCAACAAAGCTGTTTATTTCAAATGGATATTATATCATGTGGTGCAGCTCAAGCTTTATATACAGAGAGCTTAATATTGCCAAAAGCTTCAGATGACATCACATGGCTGCTCCTCCAGCCAAGGAACAAGGAGGTTTGAAGATGGGGGGAAAATATATACAAACATGATTTTCTTTTTAAAAGAAGAAAGCTAACTTCCTGGGTAGCTGATTGGATAAATGATCTGCCTTCACTCCAGCAGTGGCATCAGCTGTAAGATACTTCATCCTGTTTTGGGCAACTCCTTCAGCCAAGCTGTCTCCTCAGCTGTACTCAAAAACCTCCACACATCCTTCTCCTCCCACCAGGTCATTTCCCCTCCCCATTTCCTACTCTAATTTTATTTCTCTCCTTCTCCTTCCCACCTTGCCTCCTTTGTAAATCATTTTGTGGTATTTTGCTTCAGGTGAGAAATCTGACAATTGTAGAAATGAAATGCAAATTTCAATATAAAAATTTAAATGATATTTTGATTTTGACAGGAATGCTTCAATGCATCAGATGCTGGATTTTTCCCTTTAGACACCATGGCAGATTGATGGGATGAAGCAGCTGTTTAAGTTCACTGTAAAGAAGTTTTAAACCAGTTTCCGGTAAACATTGGTCCACAGTACAAAGTGTCCTCTTGTGACAATATTAACCAGGACATAAGGTGGTTAGTGTTGGAAATGCATTTCAAACTGCTCTCTTTTCTAGCAACGAAGACCTCAATGTTTAACTGAATAAGCAGGTAGAGGGTTACCACGAAGTTTTCTAGTGCTTTTTACCCCTGTTATAAATACCCCTGAATTTGACTAGAATAAAATTTATGCATAAAAAGTCATTTTAAAAGTCAATAACAAGTAGTTATGCATTTGCAAGAATATAGTTTCTTCAGCAGTATTCTATAATTTCAAAATCAGAAGTACACAAATGTTCAGTATTTCCACCAGATACTGCTGACCATCAAGCTCAGGTTGTGTTGAGCAGCAAAGCAGGCATCTACTGCAGACAATTGTTTTGAGACTTCCTTACTGAACTGAGGAACACTTATTCTAACCAGTTGTTTACACCTCACACAAGTACTTTGGTGAGCAATGAAGAAAGAAAACAAAGGAGGAAATACTTTTAGGCACTTTACAGCATACTATTCTGAACGTTGAGGTGTACATATTCAGACCACGAACACTGACTTCCATTGTGAACCCCTCACCAATTGTCTGGTTCTTTTTGTATTTGCTTTCAGCAGAGCTATTCTATATTCTGCAACTAACTGCTATTCTCGACATATGCTGTTTCTCTACAATCATTTTGTTTTGATACCTGTCACCTTCAATATCCTCCACCCTCTAATATTCATTTGACTTTCCCTTCTCTTCACCTGCCCTTCCCTATCTTTCGTTACAGTACAAAAGCCATCACTTTTCCAGCTCACTCGTCAGTTCCAAGGACGTGTCATATTGCACGTGAAATGTTAATGTTAAACAGCTGCTACCAGACCTGCTGAGTTCCTCCAGAACTTTCTATTTTTATTCCAGATCCCCACTATCTGCAGCATTCTGCTTTTCTATGACTACTTGATTGCAGGGTTGGTTTTGCTCAACCACTGCATACAGGCACATTGGCTTATCCAATCACTGCAATAAGAACAACGGACACTGATCTGATCAGTAACAAAACGAAATCAGCCATATTCGCCAACAAGTTGCACTTTGAGCAGGCATTAGGAAGGTGAAGAGATCAAGAGATTCCTTTGCTAATCCATATCCAATGCCTTCTAGTGGAAAATGTACATTTTAAGCCACAGACAAGACTGGGCCCATATTCCGCATTGGTAATGTGGATAGCTACTTGGGTGAGCCACTGCAAGCTGATTGTACCTTTAAATCCACTGATGCTAGAGGGACCCCTTGAGGTGAAAGGTAAGGATCACACTGGGGAGACTGGGAGAGAAAAACAGACTTAGTGTATGGGATTACATTTCATCAAACATTCAGCCACAAGGGAAAATGGAAAATTCATGTAATATATGGATACAGTCACAATACCCATTTGATTCGCCTGTTCTATCTTTCCCACCAATCTTTCTCTCCTTTTTAAAGAAGGCCTTGTCACACATCTACCATTCTTCACGTACAAGCCTAGACAGGATGCTGGCAAGGTATGCAAAGATGAGGTGGTCTATATTTGTGCCAAAACATGCTTCACTAGTCATACGCAGACAAGTACTAGGAGGAAATGGGATAGTAATCAGGAACAGGAAATCTCAACAACATTCTCCTGCGACCTAAAAACTGAATCTAATCGTAGCTCCACTGGCCAAGATCAGCCAACTGTGCAGGCCAAGGCCTGAGCCTGACAGCTTTCTGATGTGCATGCCTGAACACCGTAAGGGAACTCACCCATCCTTTTTCAGCAAGCAGAAATTAAGTATTCTTTATAAGTCAATGAAAACCTCTCCATAACAGAAAATTTACTACTTAAATCACATTTCTCTGTCTCACTGAGTTTTCAGCCTGTTTACTTCTTGGTTTTACCAAGGGCATAATTAACTAAAATTTAAATCTTTGATTACTCATTTTATTAACTCCATGAATCAGCAGATGATCCTACTAAGCTCAATTTAATTAACTACACGAGACTGAGGGGCACGTTTGACAAAGGAAGATGCGTCATTTAGTAGCTTTCTCCTGTCCGAGTCAGTTATTGTCTACCTGCTTGCAAAGACTAGGCACCTTAGAGGCCATTTTGAACCTATATTCCTCATCTCCACTCTACTTAAAGTTGAGTCACATTGATCATTACCTGGCCAGATTCAAACCACATTTGTGCTATGTTAGACACCAATGGCTTTAACAGAGAAGTGGCAAAGGCTAACTTGCCACTCTCATCTGACAGCACAGTTGTAATGAAAGAAACTGCTGCTCTATTGGCAGATTCAATATTTAAAAAAAAACAATAACCCAAAGCTGCATGGATGATTCCGTTGGATGCCGTAGCATTTAAATAAGCAACATAAATGAGAAGATCCCTGATTAGTGTCCAAGTTAACTGCCACAGAGAAATTGTGAAAAACTCACGACTTCATATTCACAACCCCAGAATCTGAAATGCTGAGCTCATAACTGGAAGCCAAGCTGTCAAGTACTCAAACTACCATGATAAGCTCTCTTTAGAGTCAAATTTGTGGTTTTTCTACCTGTCTTTACATTAATGAAGTGATGTAGTATATTACTCAAATATCAAAGGCATTACTGTTACCAATCCCTCTCATATAGATATTGGGAGAGCAACCAGTGATAAAGAATTAAGCCAGCCACATAAATATGTAGCTATTTCAGCAGCGGAGAGGCCGAGTATTTTTGACAAATGGCAGGAAGAAGAAACAGGCTGCAATTATTTAAAATTGAGAAAGATTACAGAATTCAGAGGTACAGAGGGATTTGGGTGTGCTGGTGCATGAATCACAATGTCAGCATGCAGGTACAGTGGCTGACTGGAAAGGTAAATGGGGCATTGTTGTTTATCATAAGGGGAATGGATTATAAAAGTGGGACGTTTTGCTACAGTTGCACAGGGCTTTGGCAAGATCACATCAGAGTATGGCACACAGTTTTGACGTCCTTAAGAAAGGCATCAGAAGCAGTTCAGAAAAGGTTTACTCAACTAATTCATGAGAACAGGGTTAGTAGGAACTGCCGATGCTGGAGAATCTGAGATGACAACGTGTAGAGCTGGATGAACACAGCAGGCCAAGCAGCATCAGAGGAGCAGGAAAGCTGACGTTTCGGGTCTGGACCCTTCTTCAGAAATGAGGGTCCAGACCCGAAACATCAGCTTTCCTGCTCCTCTGATGCTGC
>NC_063370.1:7609960-7627969 GCF_021869965.1 Rhincodon typus
CTTGGCCTGCTGTGTTCATCCAGCTCTACACCTTGTTATCTCAGGAGAACAGGGTGTTACCTTATAAGGAAAGGTTAGGCCTGCATCCACTGGAGTTTAGAACAGCGAAAGGAGATCTCATTAAAAAGTACAACATCCTGAGGGGACTTGACAGAATGGATGCTGAAAGGACATTTCCCTTCTCAGGAAGCTTAGACAGTTTAAGAATAGGGGGTTCTCCTAATTAAGAAAGAGATGAGGAGATATTTTCCCTCTTACAGGATTTTAAATCCTATGGAATTCTCTTTTGCAGAGGACAGAGTACCTATTTGATTAGTACCTCATCATCACTGGGGACTTCCAACACTTACAAGGACAAGGCTGGCTGATAGATAAAATGTCACTACATTCAAGTTCCCCTACAAATTACACACCAATAATAATCAATCCTGCATTATCACTGGGTCGAAGTACAGAAATTCCCTACCTAACTGTATTGCAAGAACAAATTTACTGCATGAATCCTACAATTCAGGAACCAGCATGAGGGAAACCAGGCAATGGCAATAAATGCAGCTCTTGAACCATGTCAATGTGCCAATAATAAAAACAAACACATCAGGGAAATACTGGTCCTATGCTTAGGAGTTTAGAAAACAGGCTTCTTTTCCCACTGATCCTCTCTCAAGAGAACGTGGATCTTTATTCGAAGCTGGTTAGAGAGTCTGGACAGCCACATACAATGGTTTTCACATGCAGTATATTGAAGACCTTAATATGAAAAGGGACGAGGGGAGATCAAAAAGGGGAAAGAATCATAAAAAAGCTATTCTGCCATAATACCATAGGCTTTCAGCTCAATAGTTACACAGCAACATGGATAAAGATCAGAGTCATACTGTCAAATCTACCATTCCCTCTTTTCTTCTCCAATATTTTGCAAAAAAACATAGATAATCCAAAAGCCTAATCAGTTCTTATTTCTTAAGTAAACACTCAAGGCCATTTAGTAAGTAAAACCTTACTTAATGCTTGTCTTTCAGGAGAAACGCGCTCACATACATATTGTTGCATCAGGTCAGCTAATTTTTCCACAGTGACCCTAATTTTAACTTCCACTCAATAGCGTCATAAACATTTTTTTAAAGTTATTAATTGAACTGATCTAAAATAAATTCCTACCATTCTGTATAAATTTGATTTATAACTAAGGTAAGTCTAAACATTAAAAAAAAATTGTGATTCATTGCTCCAAATTTAGGATTCTGTGCCCTAGTTTAGAAATGGCTCTATGGGTTTATATGGGTTTATATGAACAGTCATCACAGTGGAGAGTAGAGAACGATTAAAGACAGACTGCAGATCATATTTCAACAGTTATAATGCAGCAGGGAACAGACAAAGGAAAACATTAAGTACATATACAAAGTCAGATTTGTGAAAGAAATCCATAAAAAAAGAGATAACTGAACTCATACAAACACTGATCTTACATTTGGTCACATCCTGGTCTGACCTTTTATTTGCATGTTCAAGACCACACTACTGTTCTCAAACCAGGTGACAAATTATAAAGGTGCATTATCCTTGGAGAAACAATAAAAAATTAAATTAGTTTGAAGCTGAAATAATTTAGAAATACAAAATGCAAAGTCAGCTGTTAAAAAAAAACATCGATTTCCTTTGTTTTGTACAATGAAAGCATTGGAATTTGATCTACCTTTCCCACTGAGTGAGCTCACTTAAATTTAGTTTCAGGGATTCTGGCAATGCTCCAACTTATACAGATCAATGCAAAAACCAAGTCCTCATAAAAACACTACAACTCAAATCATCCAGTTTGCTGACTCCAAGGCAAACCTGACATCTACGAGGAGTGACAAAACAAGTACTGCACTTAACAAGTCTTAAATCATTCAACGTCCTGTTGAACAGGACGAAAGACAGACAAATCCTTAGGAGATAGCATTTGTAAGAGGAATCTTTGACATTTGGACAGGAAACTCCAAACAGCCAGATACATTATCTTTGACTATCAAATGTTTAAAACAATGTCGGTCTTGATGCAGGTACGATGTAAGAATGGTTCACATTGCAAATGATTATTAAAAAAGTGTTAATAATTGCATTTTTGAGTGTAGGATTTTTTTTCTGTTCATGACATAACCACAATCCGCCATCTTTAAATCCAAGATGGCGGCGCACCACCGACTCTCCGCAACAATAGAAGGTAATTTTTTTAAAGAAAAGCCTATCTTTCTCTCATGAAGCACTTCTTCGTACTCGCGTTTCCTCAGATATCGACTGCCTTCAACGTAAAGAACCAGCCGGAACTAGGAAAACGGAATTCGGAATTTCGTTTTTTTTTCCCCTACCGACACCCCCCCACCTTCCCCCGGCAGCTTCACTTACTTGCAGTTCGGCTTTTTCCGCTTCCCATCGCGCCTTTTCCATCTCAAACCGTGACCACTCGTGCTGGATGAAGTGTAAAATCCCCGGTACCGTGTAGGAGTCCGGCTCCGGGGAGTTTTCCAAGGTGATTTTCTCCAGGGTCGGCGGAGTCGCCGGGCTCGGACAGCCCGCGCCGCCGAGCGCCGAAGTCATGGCGGCTGGCTGCCCTTCCATCTCTTGGCCGCCTCGTCCTTGTCCCCCTGCCAGATAGTGAGCTCCCCGTCGGCCTGAACGGGTGGCGCATGCGCCCTAGCCACGGAGGCGGGCTGACTTCCTGCCAAATAATGTTCACCACAACATGCTACTCTCCAGTCCGGAGTCATTCATTGAGAAGAAAGGATCTGGGTGTGTGTCTGTCTGAGGGAAGCACAGGGCACCATCTGTAGAGCACGAGATGCTATAATCGCCCTGTTAATTAACTACTTTCTATTTTTTTTTAAAAAAGAAGCTGCAAGTGTCAGCTGTGGCTTAGTACGTAGCATTCTGACTCAGAAGGTGCGTGGGCTGGAGGTCTGTTTGGGGACTTGTGTAGAGAAAGAAAGACTTGACTTGCATTTATATAACGCTTTTCACACCTACCAGATATCTCACATCACTGTAGGAGTTTTGAGCGCAGTCATTGCTGCAGTATAGAAAATGCAGCAGCTGATTTGCACTCAGCAAAGCAAACATCAATGTGATTTTTAAAATTAGTAATGCTGAGGAAGCATCGATAGTTCAATGTTGAACATAGCAACCCATTTAATGACTAGAGCTGATGCAGTGTGTACGGTTGTGTTGCCTCCAGGAATTTATCCCATAGTAATTAGTTGATGGTTTGACTTGGATAGCCACAGTTTGAATTTAAGTTAAAAACCGAAAGAACTGCGGATGCTGTGAATTAGGAACAAAAACAAAGTTGCTGGAAAAGCTTAGCAGGTATGGTAGCATCTGTGAAGGAAAAAACAGAGTTAACGTTTCGGGTCCAGTGACCCGAAGTTGATTTGTTCCTTGTGCTCCACTTTTGGAGCAAATGGCTCCAGGGCTTTCAGGGCTTGTCCTCAGGCAGTTAAAATTTCTCAAGATTTTCAGTGAAAAGTTGAAATCCGGGACTTCATTGCTTGGGTCAGATAGCAGGTTATGTTCTGAATGTTTGCAACCAACACTGTTAAGAGTGGGGCTGTTGCCAATTAGTAGGGTATGGAGTAGCTTCCAATGGTAATTAGAGGACTTATTTTATTCATTCATGGGATGAGAGCATTGCTGGCTAGGCCAGCATTTATTGCCCATCCCTAATTGCCTAGAGGGTGGTTAAGAGTCAACCACCTGCTGTGGGTCTGGAGGCACATGTTGACCAGACCAGATACGATAGCAGTTGCCCTCCTAAAGAACATTAATGAACCAGATGGGATGAAGTGGATTATGCAGCTTTTTTCCCTGAGGCCTTGTGTCGTGTGAGTTTTGATTGCTGTCAATCAATGGTATTCTTTAAAGAAGACATTTCCTTATGGACATCAGGAGGTTCAATATGCATCAGCATAGGAATTCAGTCACTCAAAACAATAGTGGTCCCACTGTCCTAGACTTTCTGGAGGTGTTTGTGCAGCCACTGTTGAGCAGCAGCAGTGTGCTTTGGATAGATCAGGGCAAGTAAAGCACTGCGTAGTCTGTTACGCCGGGTGATACCTACCAGTTTCCTTATGAGATTCAATCTTGTCTCGACCTAGGTTCCAGAGTTTTGGAAACAGAAATTGCTGGAAAATCTCAGCAGGTCTGGCAGCATCTGTGGAGAGAAATCAGAGTTAACGTTTCGGGTCCAGAGACCCTTCTTCAGAAATTCAGACTTCAGACTCAAAATGTCAATTCTGATTTTTTTTCCACAGTTGCTGCCAGACCTGCTGAGATTTTCCAGCAATTTCTCGTTTTGTTTCTGATTTCCAGCATCCGCAGTTCTTTCGGGGTTTTGTTTTGCAGAGTTTTTGAGATGTTATCAGTCAATCAAGGTACAGTCAAGAGTGATGCCAAGGTATTTTGGCATTGGCTGTTTGTAGTAGTCAGCCACAATAAGGGTCATGATATTCTTCTTTTTCCTTTGAGTTGTTTGAAGTGGAAGGCTGAAACAGTAAACTTGGCAGTATTTAGTTGTTTTTTTTTCTTAAATGCACTGAAATTATTTAGTCTGGAAAATCTGGGCAGGAGAGTAATGACCACACATTATGTTTTTTTTTGTGATGTTGATTGGATAAATATTAGCCAGGAAACCAAGGGAAAACACCTCTGCCCTTCTTTGAAATAATGGCATGAGATCTTGTACATACACCTAAGTGGCCAGATAATGCATTGGTTTAACATCTCATCTGAAACATAAGACGTCTGACAGAATGCTTTCACTACAGTATTGGAGTGTCAATCTTGATTTCTATTCTTAAATCCTGGAGTGGAATCTTGTGACTCAGAGGCAAGCGTGTTACTAACTGAGTCACAGCTGACACACATCTAGGCTGCCATTCCTAATGTAGTGCTGCATTATTGGATTTTGAAATGAGGTCACATCTGCCCTCTCTGGTGGATGGAAAAGCTGCCTCAATTTTGACAACAAGCAAGGGAGCAATCTCTGGTGTCCCAACGAATACCTATCCCTCTAGCATCATCACTGAAACAGGCTGATTATTATCATATTTGCTGGTTGTGGGAGCTTGTTGTGCGTGAAATGACTGCTGCCTTTCTTACATTACATCAGCGCTGTAAAAAGTTTTGGGATGTGCTGACATTGTGAAAGGCACTGTATAATTTCTTTTGTAGAATCATCATTTCTTCACTGTGCCCAGGGTACTGATATCACTCTTTGCCAAAGTGAGCCAAATCTTTCCAATTGCCTGGGAATCACACAGAATTGGGAATTGGTTTCCTCGCATTGCTGTGAGCAGCCTTGGAGAAAGGTAGAGCTTTGCACTTTTTTCTGTTCACATAGGAAAAGCCTTCTGGCTGTCAGCAGAGGATCAGCAGCAGCATTAGTAAACTACAAGAGACCTGACCTGTGTGAAATAAAAACAGTAGCATTTACAACCTGTCAGCACACATCTTGTGATCAGGCACCATGCAATCACATGTCACATGACCAAACCTCCAGAAATACATCCCGGAAGAGTTGCCAATCTTATGTAACACCCTATTACCCACAATCAACCATAAGTGTCCCAAAAGTTATGTTTATCATAGTGATAGCAGTTTACTGAAGATTACCTTAATAATGCAAGCCCACCCTGCTTTGGTGTTAACAAAACTGCTTTACCAGTGTGTCGTCACCATACATATATAATATTTCAGCTTAAACAGATCAGAAAAGTCAATCAAGATAGCATTTATGCTTTTCTCCATACAACCTAGCTCCATTCTGTTTCCCCTGCCTCAAACTCCTATGATGTTCCTTTTATTATAACAACCATATGCGTAATATTGATACTTATTAAATATTGCCAATAAATGTTCACCTGAAATATAACTCCTTATTCAGTAAAAATGTAAGAAAACAGAAGATGTTGATTTCATTGATGTTTACAATATCACGAATCTTGGGATCATCTCAACATTTTTTTTATTCATTTATGTGATGGCATAGTTAACAATGCCAGCATTTGTTGCCCATCCCTCATTGCCCTTGAAAAGGTCATGAACTTCCTTCTTGAATACAATTTAATAGTGTGCTTGCGAAATCAGAAGGCAGCTGACTTACATTTGTGTGATGCCTTGTCTATCAAAAATCTATCTAACTCTGCCCAGAATGAATTCAAAGACACAGCCTCCTTTACTTTCTGGGGCAGAGAATTCTGCAGACTAACAACAGTCTGAGCGAAAAATATTTCACCTCAGCCTTTGTCTTAAAAGGAAGTTCCCTTTCTCTCAAACTACATCCCCTGGTTCTGATTTTTCCCAAACTGGGAACATCCTCCCAGCATTCAACCTATCAAGTTACATATTTCGGGAAGGTCTTAGTCCATTAGTGTAGTAATTAGTCCAGGCCCCTGAGTTAATAAGTAACATAACTACTATGCTGCCATTCCCTTGTGAATATTGATTGAGACAGTAGAGAGTACTTCCTTACTCTTTGTCAACCAGTGCCAAGCTCTTGCATTAAAATCATACAAAAGCTCCAACTCTGCAGCCCTCTCTCAAGAGTGCATTGGGAGTATCAGTCTAAGAGTACCTCAGGCCTCTGGTGTGGGACTTGAACTCAAAATGTTTTGACTTAGAAGCAAGAGTGCTCCCCACTGAATCAGAATTTTAATTAGCAGTAAAAGTGAACAATTTTGTAACTGGTTGATGCAAAAAAAAGGTCCCAATCCACAAGCCATTGAAATATGGGCATGTGAAAAGCTCATTCTTATATTGTGTAACATGTTAGATCGAGAATGAATATGGCCGTCAGTAGGTTAAGTCCAATTGTTTTTTTTGTAGAGCGTCTGTCCATCATAAAAGCACAGCCAAGATGAGGAAATCACTGTGAAGAAAAATCAATTATGTAGATCAGTAAAGTACATCTAAGATTATGAAATGGCCTTGAATACGTTCGTCAGCTCTAGTTGAATGTATTCCTGGACATCTCAAAGGAGCGAGTGTCCATTAATACAACCCTATGCTCCTACCATTGGTTATCTGACAGTGATAGAAAGATTTGACACAAAAGGGTATTCATCCTTGTGGCACCCTGTCCATCCATGGCCAATCGGGAAGCCAAAAGACTGCATTACTTAATTGGATGATTCCTGACTACAGAGTATATAGAACACAGAAACAGGCTATTTGGTCCAACTGGACTTTTAGATTCCAAGCAAGTGTCCTCCATTCCGTCTACCCCATCTCAGCCTTTCAACATATCTTTCAGCTTTCTCTTCTCTCATGTCCACGTCTAATTACATATTGAAAGCATCTAATAGGTAAGTAAGGAAAAATTTCTTCAGGCAAAGGAAGGTTTTAATGGAACCCAATACCATGGAAGGGTTGTGGCAAATAACTTAGATGCTTTCACTATGTAATTAGATGTGCACATGAGAGAAAAGAAAGCTGAAAGATATGTTGAAAGGCTGAGATGGGGTTGACGAAATGGAAGACACTTACTTGGAATATAAACGTCCAGTTGGGCCAAATGGCCTGTTTCTGTGTTGTATATACTCTGTAGTCAGAAATCATCCAATTAAATAATGCAGAGTCTTTTGGCTTTCCAATTGGCCAACAAGATCAAATGTACTCATCTAATTACATATTGAAAGCATCTAAGTTATTTGCCACAACCCTTCCATGGTATTGAGTTCCATTAAAACCTTCCTTTGCGTGAAGAAATTTCTCCTTATTTATTAGAAACTATATTGTATTAATGACCCCTGGTCTTGGATTTTTCCATCAATACTCAGGCTTCGATCTGCTCCACTAACCTATGGTACCATCCTTGACAGTCAGATAGTTTTCTTCCATCGCTGATACTCTATAACTAATTAACAGGGGTGTTCAAAGAAAAATTTAAAATACTATAATGTTTTCTCTCCAGTGTGTGTTTGCAACAGTGTCTGGAGGATAAATCTGCAATTCCTGGAGGCACCGGATCATCACTGAAAAGTGGGCAACTTTGCTCCTGCATGGAACACTTCAACTTGCACCTGCAGACACAGCTCCTGTCAATGAGGAACAAGTGTACAAGAGAATATGCTGGTGTGGACTCTATCTATTCTTTAGCAGCTAACAATTATGACAACAAGGTATTATTTAAATTAGAAATGTGTTATCTTTAGTACTGACCCCTTTGACCACAAATTTAAGTAGAAGTGCAAGTTAAAGTACAAGTTAAATTGGAATTTGTAAATATAGTACTTTCTTTTTAGATGACTCCAAATTCCTTGACTTGGATGCAATAGTGTTAACCCTGTCACACTGGAGTGAGGCCAGACAATAGTAACATTTTGGAATAATATTTAGTACAATTTCCAGGGACTATAAGTTGCCCTAAGTGTATCAGTTCTCACTTTCTTTGGGGAGAGGGTGCTTTGGCTGACGCTGAAGTGTCTTGTTGCTTAGTAGTAAGATCATAAGATGCAAGAGCTTAAGCATGCCATTTGGCCCCTCAAGTCTACTGCACCATTCAACGAGATCGTGGCTGATCTGATAATCCTCAGCTCCACTTTCCTACCTTATCCCTACAACCCTTGATTCCCTCTATGATTAAAAATCTGGGTTGAGGTCTCTCCCTGGTTGATTGAGGCAGGATCCTGCAGCTGCCCCATTCAAGCTTGTCAAAATGCCAGGAACAAAGGGAGAGGTCGGTTGATGTATTGCGCCTTCACGCCATGTGGAGCCCGCAGTCATGAGAAGAAGGCTGACTACCCAGGCTCAGCTGACGGTATGAAGTTCACTGTTTTTGGTTTTCAGCAGTGAAGATGCTGAAAGCTGGGTTACAGTTGAATGGATATCTTTTACTTCTGCAATGAGACCTTCAGGGCAAGTGTTGCTGTTCCACATTGAGCTAGGAAGTGTCAGCGGTTTGACCATTCCCCATATGTGCTGAGGTGAACTCATGTTCTCCCAGATTGTGAGTTCTGCCAACCTTTGTTTTCTCACTCACTATTTCCAAGCACAACTCAATTGATCAGTTTCTGAAATATAGAAGCATTTGTGTGTGTTCCTCATTTTTGAAAATAAGCAGAAGTTTGAAAATTTGCTGCTGTTACAGACATGTTGTAATGTGAGAGAAGTGTCATAGAGCCTGCTTTTGCATTCTGACATTCCTCACATCCAATTACCTGCCCTTTCCCTGTAATCCTGGATTCGCCTACTAATGAAAACATCTATCTACCTCAGCAGCTAAATATACACAAGGACTCTGCCCCAGTAGTTCTATGTGGCAAAGACTATCAGCCCTCTGAGAGAAGAAACTTCTCCTCATCTCAGTCTTATACTGTTGCCCTTTTCTGAGACTATGCTCTCTGACCCTTTAACTCTCCCACAGGGAGTAACATCTCTCAGCATTTACCCTGTTAAGCCCCTTAAGAATCCTATGTGTTTCAATGGGATCACCTCTAATTCTTATAAATTCCAGTGAGTAGAGTCCCAACTTGTTCAACCTTCATAAGACAATCCCTCCATACTGGGGATCATCCTAGTGAACCCTCTCTAAACTGCCTCCAATGAAATTATATCTTTCCTTAAGTAATGGGACTAAAACTGCTCACAGTACTCCAGATGTGGCATCACCTGCACCTTGTACAGTTGCAGTAAGACTTCCTTACACATACACTCCAACTCCCTTGAAATAGTGGCCAACATTCCATTAGTCTTCCTGATTATCTGCTGTTGCTGTATGTTGGCTTTTTGTATTTCATGCACAAGTGCCCCCAAGTCCCTTTCTGTTGCAGCTTTCCGCGGTTTTATGAGGGTTTCTGCCTCTGCCACCTTTACAGGCAGTGAGTTCCAGATTGCTATCAACCTTTGGGTGAAAAATATTTTCCTTCCATCCCCTCTAAATCTGTCTGCAGGTCATTGATCTGTGTATCAAGAGAAAAAGTTCCTTCCTGTCTACCCTTCTATGCCCTTCTATTTTATACATTGCAATCATGATCCCCTCAGTCTTTCCCATTACAAGGAAAACAATGCCAACCTATCCAACCTCTCCTCATAACTAAAAGTCTGTAGCCCAGGCAACGTCCTGATAAAACTCCTCTGCATCCTTTCCAGTGCAATCACATCCCTCTTATAATTTGGATTCCAGAACTGTCCATAATACTGTAGCTGTGGCTTCAACATTTTATACTGTTCCAGTGTAACCTCCCTGCTCTTAAACTCTATGTCTCAGCTAATAAAAAAAAAACAAGTATCCCACATGCCTACTTAACCAATTTATCCACCTGTCCTGCTACTTTAAGGGACTGGTAGACATGCACGCCCACATCTCTCTTATCCTCGGTGCTTTCCAGTGTCCTGCTGTCTATCATGTATCCCCTTGCCTTGTTTGTCCTGCCCAAATGCATTACCTCACACTTGTTTGGATTTAATTCCATTTGCCACTGATCAGCCCACTAATCTATATCCTTCCATAACCTCTTTCTCATTATTTATCACCCTACCAATCATCTGTGAACTTACTGATCAACCCTCCAACATTCAGGTCTAAATCGTTTATATATACCAGAACAGCAAAGGTATCAACACTGATCCATGTGGAACCCACTGGACAGAGTTACAAAAACACCCCTCGATGTCACCTTCTCTTTCCTGTCACTTGGCCAATTCTGGATCCAATTAGCCAAAGTTTCTTAAATCCCATGGGTCTTACCTTCGCTATCAGTTTTCCATGTGAGACCTGATCAAAATCCTTGCTGAAGTCCAAGTAGACGAGATCAAGTCATTGCCATCATCCACACACTTGATCACCTATTCATTAGGAATAACATTATGGGTATACTAGAGAGAGTAATCCCGAGGGATTATCCCATGAAGTTATATTGGTGGAACTGAGAAGTAGGAAGGGGATGATCACCTTGATGGCTTGTTCTATAGGCCCCCCAATAATCAGCAGGAAATTGAGCAGCAAATATCAAGGGAGATCTCAGATATCTGTAGGAATAATAGGATTGTAATGGTCGGGGGTTTTAACTTTCCAAACATAGACTGGGACTGCCGTAGTGTAAAGGGCTTGGATAGGAGGGATTTGTTAAGTGTGTTCAAGAAAATTTTCTTATTCAATAGGTGGATGTACCTACTAGAGAAGAAGCAAAACTCAACCTTCTCTTGGGAAATAAAGCAGAGCAGTTTACTGAGGTGTTAGTGGGGGAGCACTTTGGGACCCGTGATCATGACTCTATTAGTTTTAAAAAAGTTATGGAAAAGGATAGGTCTAATCTGAAAGTTAAAGTTCTAAATTGGAGTACGGCCAATTTTGATGATAATATACAGAAACTTTCAAAAGTTGATTTGGGGAGGCTGTTAGTAGGTAAAGGCATGTCTGGCAAGTGGGAGGCTTTCAAAAATGAGATGAGAGTACAACAACAGTATGTTCCTGTTAGTTTGAAGGGCAAGGCTGGTAGGTGTAGGGAACACTAGATGACTGGAGATATTGATGCTTTGGTGAAGAAAAAGGAGGCATATGACAGGTATAGACAATTGGGATCAAATGAAACCTTGGAAAAGTATGTGGGGAGTAGGAATACACTTAAAGGGGAAATCAGGAGGGCAAAAGGGAACATGAGGTGGCTTTGGCAAATAAGATTAAGGAAATTCCTGAGAGATTCTTCAAGTACATTAAGGGCAAAATAATAACTAGGGAGAAAATAGGGCCCCTTATAGATCAATGAGGCTGTCTATGTGTGGAACCATAGGAGATGGATAGGATGCTAAACGAATATTTTGCCTCAGTATTTACTGTTGAGAATGACATGGAAGCGAGAGAAATTGGGGAAGCAAATAGTAATGTCTTGAAAAGAGTCCACATTACAGAGGAGGAGTTACTTGTGGTCTTAAAACATATAAAGGTAGATAAATCCCTGTGATCTGATCAGGTGTATCCTAAAATATTATGGGAAGCTGGAGAAGAGATTGCGTCCCCTTGCAAAGATATTTGTATCATTGACAGCCATGGTTGAGGTGCCGAAAGACTAGAAGGTGGCTAATGTTCTGCCATTGTTTAAGGAAGGCTGCAAGGAAAAGCTGGGGAACTATAGAGTGGTGAGCCTGATGTCAGTGGTGGTTAAGTTGTTGGAGGGTCTCTGAGAGATAGCATTTACATGCATTTGGAAAAGCAAGGATTGATTAGAGAAAAACAGCAATCGTGTCTCACAAATTTGATTGAATATTTTGAAGAGGTTACCAAGAAGGTAGATGAAGGCAGAGCATTTGCATGGACTTTAGCAAGGCCTTTGACAAGGCCCCGCATGGTGGACTGGCTTGTAATGTTAGATCACATGGGATCCAGGAACAGATAGCCAATTGGATACAAAATTGGCTTGATGGTAGAAGGTGGTGATGGAGGGTTGTTATTTGGACTGGAGGTCTGTGACCAGCAGTGTTGCCAGAAGGATCGATTCTGGGTCTATTGTTTGTCATTTATATCAAAAATTTGGTTGAGAATGTAGGAGGTATGGTTAGTAAGTTTGCAGATGACACCAAAATTGGTGGCATTGTAGCTGTGAAGAAGGTTATCTAACAATTCAAAGATATCTTGATAAGATAGGCCAATGGGTCAAGAAATGGCAGGTGGAGTTTTATTTACATAAATATGAGGTGTTGCACTTTAGTAATGCAAACCAGGGCAGGACTTACATAGTTAATGGGAGGGCCCTGGGGAATGTTGTTGAACAAATGGACTGCGGGGTGCAGGTTCATTGTTTTTTGAAAGTGGCATCATAGGTAAACAGGGTGGTGAAGAAGGAATTTGGCACCTTTGTCTTCATTGGCCAGAGCATTGAGTCTTGGAGTTGGGACATCATATTGCAGCTGTACAAGACATCGGTGACGCCACATTTGGAATACTGCTTACAATTCTGCTTGCCCTGTTCTGGGAAGGATGTTGTTAAACTGGAAAGGGTACAGAAAAAATTACAAGGATGTTGCTGGGACTGGAGGATTTGAGTTAAGGAGAGGCTGGATAGGCTGGGACCTCGAGTCAAAAAATGTGGAGCTGGAAAAGCTTTGACTGTAGCTTCCAGCATCTGCAGTCCTTTCTGTCTCCTAGGCTGGGACCTCTTGGAGCATTGGAGTCTGACCTTAATAGAGGTTCATAAAATCATGAGGGGCATAGATAAGGTGAATAGCCAAGATCTTTTTCCAAGGGTAGGGGAGTCCAAGACTAGAGCCACAGCTACCTGTCAAGCCCCCTGTGAGTATTGTATGAGGTCTCCTCTCCATCTAAATTCCAATGAGTACAAGCCCAACCTACTCTACCTCATCTTGTAGGAAATTCCCTCTAAATTCGGAATCAATCTAGTGAAACTTCTCCAGACTGTCTGCAATGCCAGTATATCTTTCCTTAGATAAGGGGATCTGAACTATAGTCACAGAGAGCATAGGCTGTCCAGTCAATTTGCCTGAGAGGGTTTCATGTTCATTGATAAAAGCAAAACATTGATCATTAGGATTCCAAGTCGAAGTTGACGTAAGATGCAATGTAACACTTTAAGAACTGGTGCTCAAGAAGTGACTCATGAGTAGTTTGAGAGTTCCTGTTTTCAGGACCAATAGGATGATTAATCAGGATTATTTGCGAACTCCAAGTAGGGAAAACAAAACATTTATTGTATCATGTCTTTTGACAAGTTGTGAGGTAATCCACTTTGGTAGCAGAAACAGGAAGGCAGATTATTATCTTAATTCACAACGGATTGGGAAGCGGAAGGTGCAGTGAGACCTGGCTATCTTTGTACAGCGCTTGCTGAAAGTAAGTAAGCATGCAGATGCAGCATGTGGTGCAGAAAGCAAATGGTAGGATGGTCTTCTTCATAGTGAGAGGATTTGACTACAGGAGCAGGGCTGAAATTATGCAGGGCCTTGGTGAGATCTCACCTGGAGTATTTGCATCCTTATTGAAGGAAGGATGATCTGACTATAGAGGGAGTGCAACAAAGGTTTATCAGACTGATTCTTTGGATAGCAGAACTGATGTATGAAGAGAGAATGGATCAGTTACAGCTATATTCATTGAAGTTTAGAAGAATGGGAGGGAGGTTGAATCTTATAGAAATATATAAAATTCTATTAGGATTAGACTGACTAAATGCAGGAATGATGTTACTGATGATTGGCGAGTCCAGTACTGGGGTCACAGCCTAAAGATATGGGATTGGATCAGTTAGGTCTGAGATAAGATATTTCTTCACCCAGAGAGTGGTGAGCCTGTGGAATTTTTTGCCACAAAAAGCAGCTGAGGCCAAAACATGGAATATTTTCAAGAAGAATACTGTGTACAATTCTCTAGGAAGCATGTTTTTAAACTTCAGAGGGTGCAAAAAAGATTTACAAGGATTTGCTGGGAGTGGAGGGTTTGAGTAACAGGGAGAGGCTAAAGAGGCTTGTGCATTTTACCCCTGGAGCATCAGAGGCTGAGGGGTGACCTTGTAGAGATTATAAAATCATGAGGGCATGGATAGGGTAAATAGCCAAGGTCTTTTTCCTAGGGTGGGGGATTCCAAATCTAGAAGACATAAGTTTTAAGTTGAGAGGGGCAAGATTTAAAAAGGACTGAGGGGTGACTTTTACACACAGAGGATGGTGGGTATATGGAATGATCTGCCAGCGGAAATGGTGGAAGCTGGTACAATGACAACATTTAAAAGGTATTTGGATGGGTATATGAATAGGAAGGGTTTAGAGGGATATGGGCCAAATGCTGGCAAATGGGACTTGTTCAGTTTGGGATGTTTGTTCGGCGCGGACGAGTTGGACCGACAGGTCTGTTTCCATGTTTTATGACTCTGTGACTGACTTTAGAGGCCATAGGTTTAAGGTGAGAGGGGAAAGATTTAAAAGGGACCTGAGGGGCAACTTTTTCACGCAGAGAGTGGTGTGTGTATGGAACGAGCTGCCAGAGGAAGTGGTGGAGGCTGGTACAATTACAACATTTAAAAGACACTTGGACAGGTACATGAATAGAAACGTTTTAGAGGGAAATGGGCCAAATGCTGGCAAATGGATCCAGTTCAGTTTAGTTTACCTGGTCGGCATGGAGGAGTTGGACCGGAGGGTCTATTTCCATGCTGTATGACTCTATGACTTTATAAGCTGGTCAGACATGACCTCCCCTTAACAAAACCACACTGACTGTTATCGATTAATCCCATCTAAACTCCAAAAATCTTCTAAGTTGCAATCATGTGGCCTCTCATTTTTCTATATTCCAATGAGTACAGTCCCAACCTAATCAACCTGTCCCTCCATACCTGGTATTAGACTAGTGAACCTTCCCTGGACTATCTCCAATGCCAGTATTTCTTTCCTTAGATAAGGGGTTCAGAACTGTTCAGTATTCCAGTGTGGTCTGGCTAGTACCTTGTATTGTTTTAGTGAATCCTCTCTACTTCTTCATTTCCTTTGAAATATCCTAATCGAAAGCAAGTCACATTCACTCATCATTTACTTACCTACTGGTTAAGAAAAGCTTCATTTTAAAATGATCATTTTTGTTTTCAAGCTCCTCTGTGGTTTTGCTCTTCTGGAATCTCCTCAAATCTGCAACCCTACGAGATATCTGGGCATCCCTTATATTAGACCCTTGAACATCCCTGGATTTAAGAACCACAGCATTTGGTGATGATGCATTCAGCTGGCTGGGCCATAAGCTCAGAAACTTCTCTGCCTCTCTACCTCCCTTCTTCCTGCAGGATGCTCCTTCCACCAACTCTTTGACTAAACTTTTGGTCACTTGCTCTAATATTTCCTAATGTATCTCCATATCAGACTTTGTTTATGAGCCTCATGTCAAATGCTTGGGATATTTTAATTGAATGCATGCTGTCTTATTCAGTCATGATCCTGTTGAATGATGAAAGATTCGAGAAGATTTACTCCAGTTCCTATTTCTTAATTTTTGTTAATATTCAACAAATCCAAAGTATTCACTGACCTGTACCATTAGCAATACCAGACTGGGGAGATTCCATTCTGTAGGTGATCATCAATTAATGAGAACTTTTCTCTCTGCTGTCAATAATATTTCTTTTTTTGTTTTTAGATCCGAAGAAGACTGTGAATTAATTGCAAATATTAGTTGTCTAAGAATCAGGATCTTGATGTGATTGGTCATTTTTGCTGTTTTAAGACAGTGAGAGATCATTCAAGAAAAGCTGCAATGTGAACAAATTAATTATCAACACGACTGAATTATTTAAAGCACAATGCGGGTTAGTTTTTGCCAGATGCTGCTGACTGGGGCAATAATGATTAATCTAGTTATTCTTTACTACGTCTCCAGAACTCAGCAGCAAATGCTGAAACACAAAGTCCCAGGGAAGGCTGCCTCCAGGAAACTAGCAGTTTCAAGAGTCACTGGGATCACTGTACTTATACGAGAGTTTGAAGACTTTGAGAATTGGGTGGTAGGTGTAGCACAGTCTTTCCTGAAGCAAAAGCCAGACCAGCCCATTGTGGTGGTGGCTGACAAACTACCATACCCACCTCTAGACCTGCCCAATAAGCAGAACATACAGGTAGTGCTATTGAAGGCATCTCCAGATCAGCCATATTATGTCACCAGGCCCGAGTTCTACATCAACACTGAATACACCCTTCTGGTGCCTGACGGGGTGCAGTTGGACTCAACCCAACAGCTTGACCATCTTCTTCAGCAGTTCGAGGCCAACAAAGGAAAGGTTCAGATGGTGGCAGCTCCTATTCAGAATGGGGAAACATTCCACTGTCTAAACTTGCGTGTTAGTCTTAAGGAATGGACCGCCGTCTATCAGCTTTCTCCTGCTCAGGTTTGCGATGCCATTGACGGAGATGCTGTGGTTCTTCTTCGAACTGAGGATTTGTTCAACTTCTCTCAGCCCATGGTAAGGCCGCTCATGACATCCCTCTTTGTTCAGTCTTCACTGCGTGGCTGGAAGGTGAAGATGGCAGAGAATGTGGTGTTCTCATCATACCACCGCTCTTTGTTCATGTCAGCCCATAACCGTTGGAAAGCAGACATCAATACAAAGGCAAGGCTGTCCCAACTCTTCAAAGACTTCGGTGTGAAGCATGTGGTGCAGCCCAATGGAAAGGAGCAGTGGTACGGCTGCAACAAAGACACCCCTCGCTGTTTCAGGACGGTGCATGACGACACGCCTGAGTACCTGTATGAGAACAGGTGGACCCCACCTTGCTGCCTCAAAGCCTTGCGTGAGACCACCAAGTACGTCATAAACATCTTGGAGTCCTCAGGTGTCCGCTACTGGCTGGAGGGCGGAACTCTTCTGGGAGCAGTCCGTCACCAGGACATCATTCCATGGGATTATGACGTGGACCTTGGGATTTACCTGGATGATGTTGAAAATTGTGAATTTCTAAGGAGCCTGGACTCTGGCTCAGTTGTTGATGAGAACGGCTACGTGTGGGAAAAGGCAGTGGAAGGTGACTTCTACCGTGTGCAATACAGCGAAAGCAACCACTTGCATGTTGACTTGTGGCCTTTCTATGCCAGAGAAGGAATCATGACCAAAAACACGTGGATGGACCACAAACAGGATGTGAATTTCCCTGAGCACTTCCTGAAACCACTGGTCCCCATGCAGTTTGCTGGAATAACTGCTCTTGCCCCCAACAATCACAGGCGCTTCCTGGAGTTGAAGTTTGGAGAGGGGGTCATCGAAAATCCTGAGTATCCAAACCCTGCCAAGAAAAAGTTGGAGAAGAAGGACTAAATACAGAGGATATTAATTAACAACCAGGACAGTTACTTGAGCATCTTCTGATTTTAGAATCTTTTGAGATGTGATTTCCCGGATATTTATTGTTCGACATTTGTTTCTTCCTCCACATTTTCTCTCCTGAAGGCACTGCATCTTCCTGGGGATAGTTCCATGAATTATGGTAGCATTATCTGGTCCTGTTCAATCTGGGGACTCAGTTAGTGATTGTGAGTAAATCAGT
>NC_063370.1:7628469-7628807 GCF_021869965.1 Rhincodon typus
TCCTGGAGTGTAGTGTCGGTGAAAAGATTTACAAGGATATTGCCACATTGGAGGGTTTGAGCTATAAGGGAGAGGCTACATAGACTGGGGCTATTTTCCCTGGAGCGTCAGAGACTGAGGGGGTGATGTTATACAGGTTTATAAAACCATGAGGAATATGGATGGACTGAATAGTCAGGGTCTTTTACCCAGGGTAGGGGAGTCTAAAACTAGAGGGGCATAGATATAAGGTGGGAGGGAAAAGATTTAAAAGGGCCCTAAGGGGCAACTTTGTCACACAGAGGGTGGTGCGTGTATGGAACGAGCTGCCAGAGGAAGTGGTGGAGGCTGGTACAATT
>NC_063370.1:7648807-7655825 GCF_021869965.1 Rhincodon typus
TGTGCAAGTTAGGTGGATTGGCCATGCTAAATTACCCATAGTGTCCACAGATATGTAGGTTAGGTAGGTGGGTTAGCTATGGGAAATGCAGGGTTAGAGGGATAGGGTAGGGATGGTGGGTCTGGGTGGGAAGCTCTTCGGAGGGTCCCACATTGTAGAGGTTCTACTCTAACACAAGTAAAAAGGTAATACAAAGTTTCAACTGGTTACCCTGCAATATCTTTTTGACAGAGAGAATGACAGAACTCTTTCCAGTTCACCTTATTGGACTGCTGAGACAGTTTTAGGACTTCTTTCCAGTTCCGATGGTCCTAACCTCTGTTCAGTTATGTCAACTTGGAAATTTCTACAGAAATCCACAGTATGGAGATTTTACAAACTAGAAGCTTCCTGTGAGGGCAAAATAAAACTCTTCCTAATTAAAAACTGGATTTTTCTGCTAGGAGGAAACTGTTCTCATGAATTAAGCTCCTAATTATTTTGAACACAAGTCATAATTGAACTAAACAAGTAACCAGTTTGTTTTCCAGCTGTACAAACGTTCCATCAATTAACACACAGGTTTCCAACTCGACACTATGTGAATCACATGGAAATTAATGTATTTACATCACTGTTCCAAATAATGCTTTTATTTCTCATTCTTTTGAACTCCAGACAGTACAGGCCTAAACTGCTCAATCTCTTTATAAGACAAACCATTCATCTCTGGAATCAATCCAGTGAACCTCCTCTGAGCTGCCTCCAATACATATACATCCCTCAAATAAAGGGCCCAAGATTGTATGCAATACTCCAGGTGAGGTCTCTCTAATGTCTTGTACTTCCCTTCTTCTATATTCAATTCCTTTAGCCTTGAATGACAAAATTCCGTTTGCCTTCCTTATTACCTGCTGTACCTGCACACTAGTTTTCTCTGATTCGTAGACAAAGACACCCAGATCCCTCTCCACTGAAGCACTCTGAAATTTCTCTCCATTTAGAGAATAAGTTGCATTTATTGCTCAACTCTAATTGCCTGGGGTCTAGACCCGAAACGTCAGCCTTCCTGCTCCTCTGATGCTGCTTGGCCTGCTGTGTTCATCCAGCTCTACACCTTGTTGTCTCAGATTTTCCAGCATCGGAAGTTCCTACTATCTCAGGATCTGGAATGAAATGCCTGGAAATGTGATGCGACATTCAAGAGAAGATTAGATAATTATTTGATTTGATTTGATTTATCGTGGTCGCATGTACCTAGGCACAGTGAAAATGTTTGTTTTGCATGCAGTACAGGCAGACCATAACATACAAAGATCATAGAACAGAGCGAGGAATATAATGTTACAGCTGCAGAGAAGCTGCACAAAAGCGAGATCAGCTATACATTTGAAATTTGAGAGGTCCATTCAGAAATCCAATAACAGTGGGGAAGAAGCTGTTCTTGAACCTGTTGGTCCATGTGGTTAAGCGTTAGTATCTTCTGCCCGATGGAAGAGGTTGGAAGAGATTGTAACTGGAGCAGGAAGGGTCTTTGATGATGTTAGCTGCTTTCCCGAGGCAGTGAGAAGTGTAGATGGAGTCAATGGATGGGAGTTTGGCTTGTGTGATGGGCTGGGCTCTGTTCACAACTCTTTGTAATTATTTGGATAGAAATAGTGTGCAACAGTGTTAGGATAAAGCAGGAGATTAGCACTAGATAATGATACTGTACACATTTGCAGAGAAGGCACAGGCACAATGGGCTGAATAGCCTCCTTCTGCACTGTCACAGTTCTGTGATTCTGTCATTTTCCTAATGCTAGCAGCTTCCAGCCTCTAGAACTTGGTTTGATATCTTGCCAAAGTCAATTCACAGCCAAGGATTTATCCAAGCTCGACAGAGTAAGAGATGATGCTTCAAGTTGAGATGACTCATTGTCAGATTGAAAGCTCAGCATTAACTCTCCTCAGATCTGCTTGCTGCGTATTTCCAATACCTTTTGGCTGGTATCTCAGATTTCCAACATCCTCAGCATTTTGCTTCTGTCAAATTTTGCCTTCATCGCTCAGAGCTTTGAGTATAGGAATTGGGACGTCATGTTGAGGTTGTACAGGACATTGGGAGGCCTCTTCTGGAATACTGTGTCCAGATCTGGTCGTCCTGTTATATAGAACATAGAACATAGAACAGTACAGCACAGTACAGGCCCTTCGGCCCACAATGTTGTGCCGAACTTTTACCCTAATCCTAAGGACTATCTAACCTCCACCCCTACCTTATACTATCATCCATATGCCTATCTAATAGCCGCTTAAATGGCCCTAATGAGGCCGACTCCACTATCCTCTCCGGCAATGCATTCCATGCTCCTACCACTCTCCGAGTAAAGAACCTACCTCTGACGTCTCCCCTGTATTCACCTCCACTCACTTTAAAATTATGCCCCCTTTTAATAGCTACCTCCACCCTAGGAAAAAGTCTCTGGCTGTCTACTCTACCTATACCTCTGATCATTTTGTACACCTCTATCAAGTCACCTCTCATCCTTCATTGTTCTAAAGAGAAAAGCCCTAGCTCTCTCAATCTTTCCTCGTAAAAAGAAGGATATCATTAAACTGGAGAAGGCTCAGGAAAGATTTACCAGCATGTTCCCAGGAATGGATGGCTTGAGTTATAAGGAGAGGCTGGATCGGGTGGGGCGTTTTTCACTGGAGCGTAGGAGGTTGCGGGGTGACTTCATAGAAGTTTTTAAAATCATGAGGGGTATAGATAAGATGAATGGCAGATGTCTTGTCCCTGGGGTGGGGGATTTCAAGACTAGGACATATTTTTAAGATGAGAGGAGAAATATTTAAAAAGACATGAGGGGCGACTTCTTTTTTTACAGAGAGTGTTTTGTGTGTGAAATGAACGTCCAGAGGAAATGGTGGTTGCAGAGACAGTTATAACATTTAAAAGACATTTGGATAAGTACATGAATAAGAAATGTTTGGAGGGATATGGGCCAAGTGCAGGCAGGTGGGACCAGTTTAGTTTGGGATTATGGTCAGCATGGACTGGTTAGACTGAAGGGTCTTTTTCCGTGCTGTATGACTCTATGACCCTAAGTATTGCTGAAGTGTATCACTTCTGAAATGTATGGGTTAGAAACCAATTTGCACACAGCAAACTTCCGACAGCACAGATCATGTGTTTTGATGCGTAGAGTCACAGTGACACAAGAGGAAGCCATTCGGCCCATTAAATTCATGCCATAGAAGATTCGGGATTTACTATCGACTGGGACACGTGGGAGAAATGCCCTGCTCTTCCAAGTGGAGCAGTTCAAGGGGAGATATGATGTAGGGGAATATCACTGAACAATAATTCCTAGTTTCAAAGGTATACAGTTTAAGTTGCATAGTAGTAAAGATTCTTTCTTTTCACTGCCTTTGTTAAAGTTAAGTGTGTGTTACATTAAATAAATACTGATGAGATCTGGTAGCAATTGCAGTCACTCAGGAAAATCTTGGTGATTTTTTTGAGATTTCAAACATTTTGTGATGACTTGTGCAATAGTGGGGCATAATTATCAGTGCACTCTTCCCAATGAAGTCATGAGACAGAGTTGCAGCAACAACTTGCATTTATATGGCACCTTTCATGTCACAGAACATCTCATGACCCTTGACTAGAAACATATGAAACAAATTTTGACATAAACTACTTAAGAAAAGATTGGGACAGGTGATCAAAAACTTGGTCAAACAAGGTAGCTTTCAAGGATCAATTTAAAGATTTGAATTCACATCTTGAAAGCATTAAAGTAAAAGCAAAATAGTGCAGGTGCTGGAAATCTGAAATAAAAACCAGAAGTGTCATAGAATCACACAGCACGGAAATAGACCCTTCAGCCCCATTTTGTGCATGTTGTCCAGGTTTCCTAAACTGAACTAGTCCCATTTGCCTGTGTTTGGCCAATATCCCTCTAAGCCTTCCTATTCATGTACCCATCCAAATGTCTTTTAAACATTGTAATTGTACCAACCTCTACCACTTCCTCTGGCAGCTCATTCCATACACGTGCCACCTTCTGCTTGAAAAAGTTGCCCCTTAAGTCCCTTTTAAATCCTTCTCCTCTCACCTTAAACCTATGCCCTATAGTTGTGGACACCCTAATCTGGGGAAAAGACCTTGATTATTCACGGATTTTATAAACCTCTATAAGGTCACATCTCAGCCTACTCGCTGCAGGGAAAATAGCCCCAGCCTATTCAGCCTCTCCCTGTAGCTCAAACCCTCCAGCCCTGGCAACTTCCTTGTACATCTTTTCTGCACCCTTTCTAGTTTCACAACATCTTTCCTGTAGCAGGAGACCAGAATTGAAGCAGTATTCCAATAGCAGCCTAACCAATGTCTTGTAGAGCCACAACATAACCTCCCAACTCCTATATTCAATGCGCTGACCAAGAAAGGCAAGCGTACCAAATGTCTTCATTAGTATCCTGTCTACCTGTAACTCCACTTTCAAGGAACTACGAACCTGCAATCCAAGGTCTCTTTGTTTGGCAACACTCCCCAGAACCTTACCATCAAGTGTGTAAGTCCTGCCCTGATTTGCCTTTCCAAAATGCAGCACTTCACATTTGTCTAAATTAAACTCCATCTGCCACTCCTCAGCCCAATAGCCCATCTCACAGAATCCAGACAGTGTGGAAACAGGCCATTCAGCCCCACAAGTCCACACTGCCCCTCTGAAGAGCATCCCACCCACACCCATTCCCCTGCATAACCCACCCAACTTAAACATCCCCCAGGCACTATAGCATAGCCAATACACCTAGCCTGCACATCTTTGTGCTGTGGGAGGAAACCGGAGCAAATCCACGCAGACACGGGGAGAACGTGCAAACTGCACCCACACAGTCGCCTGAGGTTGGAATTGAATGCCGCCCGTCTGATCAGATCCTATTGTACTCTGAGATAACCTTCTTCACTGTCACCTACACCTCCAGTTTTGGTGTCACCTGCAAACTTACTAACCATACCTCCGATACTTAAAATCCAAATCACTTTTCTAGATGACAAAAATTGGGTTAATTGATAATATATTTTCATTGGGTGGGTTATGCAGGGGAATGGGTCAGGGTGGGATGCTCTTCAGAGGGGCAGTGTGGACTTGTTGGGCCGAATGGCCTGTTTCCACACTGTCGGGATTCTGTGAGATGGGCTATTGGGCTGAGGAGTGGCAGATGGAGTTTAATTTAGATAAATGTAAAGTGCTGCATTTTGGAAAGGCAAATCAGGGCAGAACTTACACACTTGATGGTAAGGTCCTGGGGAGTGTTGCCAAACAAAAAGACCTTGGATTGCAGGTTCGTAGTTCCTTGAAAGTGGAGTTACAGGTAGACAGGATACTAATGAAGGCATTTGGTACGCTTGCCTTTCTTGGTTTCAAGCAAGCTAAAATGAAATATTAAACATGAATTTCTCAACAAAACCCTCAGGGAAAGGCTCTCAATGAAATGGTCCAGAATTACCAAAGGCTCCCAGTCTTTCACCCAAATTCTATGGCCCTCATGTTTATTAGAACGTTCTTCATGGCTCAATGATTGATATAAATACATGTATTTTCTCATTATCAGTTTGGCAGCTGGAACCATTTGAAAGTCAAACACTAGTGAGAGCCTCAAGGCAGAACTGATGAAGGCTGAAGGACCTGTTATTGCCTTCAGAATCAAATTGTTTTGCTGCCTCATTTTTTCCTGATTGAAAACAGCCGTCTTCGCTCTGTACTGAGAGCCAGGCCTCACCCACTCCTCTAGCTTTGATGTCTCAATCAACTTCCTCCCTCTTGGGTCGCAGCATGGGACAGACCAGTCGGTGTTACCCGCCCCAACTGCGGTCCCCAGAATCCGGTGAAAATTGAGTGAGGATTGTGTGAGGGTCAGCTCTGTACAATTTTCACAGTCAAATTGTCTGTGAGTTCTCACATTGTAACTGAGAGAGGTTTCCTCCAGCTTCACCTTGGAGCTATATCATACCCTCATACCTCTCCATTACCTTGTTAAAAGGAGGAGAGTGTGCAGTTATCCAACGATGACTGTCATATTGTAGGAAACAACAAAACCAGCTTGTACACTGAAATCTCACAAACAGCAACGCAACTGTGACCTGCTTTAGTTTAATTTTTATTTATTAACAGGATGAGGGCGTCGCTGGTTAGGCAGCATTTATTGCCCACCCCTAATTGCCCCAGAGGACAATTCAGAGTCATCACATTGCTGTGGGTCTGGAGTCACACGTAGGCCAGACCAGGTAAGGATGGCAGTTTCCTTCCCTAAAGGACATTAGTGAACCAGATGGGTTTTTTCTGACAATTGATTCATGGTCCTCATTAGATTCTTAATTCCAGATTTTTTTTTACTTCAAATTCCACCATCCGCTTTGGTAGAATTCGAACCCAGGACCCCAGTACGTTATCTGGGTCTCTGCATTAACAGTAGGCCATCGTCCCCACTGTGATGCTGTGTTTGACTATGTGGGATATATAAAGCGTGCATGGAGTGAGGCGAGAGTGCGATTAGACTGGGTGGGATATTAAAGGGCGCAGGGAGTGAGGGGAGAGTGCGATTAGACTGGGTGGGATATTAAAGGGCGCAGGGAGTGAGGGGAGAGTGGGATTAGACTGGGTGGGATATTAAAGGGAGTGGGGAGTGAGGGGGAGAGTGGGATTTAGACTGGGTGGAATATTAAAGGGTGCGGGGAGTGAGAGGGATAGTGGGATTAGACTGGGTGGGATATTAAAGGGTGCGCGGAGTGAGGGGGAGAGAGGGATTAGACTGGGTGGGATATTAAAGGGAGTGGGGAGTGAGGGGGAGAGTGGGATTAGACTGGGTGGGATATTAAAGGGAGCGGGGTGTGAGGGGGGAGAGTGGGATTAGACTGGGTGGGATATTAAAAGGAGCGGTGAGTGAGGGGGAGAGAGGGATTAGACTGGGTGGGATATTAAAGGGAGCGGGGAGTGAGCGGGGAGAGTGGGATTAGACTGGGTGGGATATTAAAAGGAGCGGTGAG
>NC_063370.1:7655925-7656223 GCF_021869965.1 Rhincodon typus
AGTGGGATTAGACTGGGTGGGATATTAAAGGGTGCGGGGAGTGAGGGGGAGAGTGGGATTAGACTGCGTGGGATATTAAAGGGAGCGGGGAGTGAGGCGGAGAGTGGGATTAGACTGGGTGGGATATTAAAGGGTGTGGGGAGTGAGGGGGTAGAGTGGGATTAGACTGGGTGGGATATTAAAGGGGGCCGGGAGTGAGGGGGTCGAGTGGGATTAGACAGGGTGGGATATTAAAGGGAGCGGGGAGTGAGGGGGGAGAGTGGGATTAGACTGGGTGGGATATTAAAGGGCGCAGGGA
>NC_063370.1:7656233-7666991 GCF_021869965.1 Rhincodon typus
GGGTGCGGAGAGTGAGAGGGATAGTGGGATTAGACTGGGTGGGATATAAATGGGTGAGCGTAGTGAGAAGAGGGTGAGACTTGAATGGGGGGGGGATATTAAAGGGTGAGGGGAGGGTGACATTTGCCTGGATACCATATTAAAGAGTGTGGGGAATAAGGGAGAGAGTGGGATTAGCCTGAGTGGGATATTAATGGATGTGAGGAGTGACAGGAGAGTAGAATTAGCCTGGGTAGGATATTAATGGAGTGAGATATGAGGGGGAGAGTGGGATTAGACTGGGTAGGATATTAATGGAGTGAGATATGAGGGGGAGAGTGGGATTAGACTGGGTAGGATATTAATGGAGTGAGATACGAGGGGAGAGTGGGATTAGACTGGGTAGGATATTCGGGTGTAATAGTATGATGGAAGACTGAGAACAGACTGTGAAGGATATTGAAGTGTGTGGGAGAATGACAAGAGTGTGGGATTGGAATGTGTGGAATATGAAAGGCTGTGAGAGGGTAGATTGGGTGGGCTATTGAGTTGAATACCATAGATGCAAAGGGACTGACAGATCACTGTGTAATCAGGGAACATTAGACAGTTTGACCCTGTGACAGATTTCAGGCAAGAGACTTGAAAAGCGAGAGAGCTGACCTTTTAAATAATCAGTGTCGTGTCGAGTAGCCTCACTGGGGATTATTGGAACAAGCATCCACAATTACTAAAATTATTTCATGAACTAAGGACAGATGTAATGCTGTCTGGACACTGTAAACTCTCTATTATCCCAGACTGCAGCCCACATGGACTCCTTACTAAATGCACATCCAAGGTTTGAGGGAAAGGCTGCACCAGGAAATGTTTCCATGGACCAGCTTCACTCATGTTTCAACAATCTGAATCTGAACCAGAAACACTCAATTTCCTTTCCCCAATTCAGTTATAAACATTTTAAACATTCTTGTGGGTAAAATTGCATCAAAACTATTAATTTTCTTGCTGCAAGCTATGCAATAAAACAACAGCAGCTCCCACTTTCTCAGCCCGTTTAACGTAGTGTATTACAACTAGGCGCTTGGCAAACATCACTGTGGTAAGGACCATAGCCATGGTTACCTGTTTGCCTGCTCAGTTTTGTTTTTGCCTTTCTTCCCGATTATCCTGATGTGGAGGTGCCGGTGTTGGACTGGGGTGGACAAGGTCAGAAGTCACACGACACCAGGTTATAGTTCAACAGGTTTATTTGAAATCACAAGCTGTTCCTTCGTCAGAAGTGAGACTTCACCCGACAAAGGAGCAGAGCTCCGAAAGCTTACTGAAATAACTGCACAGAGGCCGGTATCCTGTCACCAAGTCACCCTTTATCTACCAGTGCACAGCACACTGGCTGTGACCAGCCATCTCGGATTCAGTCCCCTGGTTATGGTGTTTTGCTCTTTAATAACTTTTTTGATAGTCCACCACCAGGAATCAGTAGCAAGCAGAGCCCCTGGGGGGCAATGCCTTTGTGAATAAAAAGGTGAGAGGGAAGGTAGGGATCAAATTAAAATGGAATTGGAGGGGGGGAGATAAAGCATTCCACACCCTGCGGTGCCCGCATCTCCCGAAACATATCGAGAGTATTGGTGCTCCTTCTCCAGGGACACTTGGGCTCGAACATAGCCACAGAAAAGGCGCAGGTGGTCAGCGATAATAACGCCTTCCATGGCCTGCTGCCTGACCCTGTTAATTGGCCAGGCCGAGGAGCAGAAGTCTCCTGGTTATATATTTTTTCTTCTTTTTTTTTAAACCTTTTTATTATTTTCTTTCCTTTCTTATTTTTCCTTTTTTTGTTTAACTTTCCTTCCTCTCAGCACCCTTTGTTGTGCGTGTGCAGGTGTGAGACACAGTAAAAACCAGCAGGTGTGCAAATAACTTTACCAACATACCGCCACCAGGAAAGGAACCCGTGTGACTAAAGGGTCAGAAGCAAGCAGATCCCCTGGGGGCGATACACGTGTGAAGGAAAAATTGAGGGGGAGGGTATGGATCAAATCAAAATGGCATTGGAGGGGGAGATAAGGCACTCCACACTCCGCGGTGCCCACCTCTTCCGAAATGTATCAAGAATATTGGGTGGCACTGCGTGTTTCTTCTCCAGGGATACCCGGGCACAAACGTAGCCACAGAAAAGGCCAGGTAGTCTGCCATAAGAACACCCTCCATGGCCTGCTGCCTGGACCTATTAATTGGCCAGGCCTAGGAGCAGAAGTCTCGTGGTTATATATAATGTTTCCTGATTGCTCCAGGTTATCAACCCCAATCAACAACCTCGTAGTTAGCAATGTGCACAGCGTCCCTTCCCCCAAGGGTATGTAGGCCTGGTCTTTCGCTTGTAGCTTCTCTTGTGACGCTTTTGCCCCAGATCTGTTTCCTCCGACTCAGACTCAGACACAGGCAGCGTGTACCGGACTGTATTTTGTTTCTGCATCTGTAGCGTCTCGGAAGAGTGTCCTCCTCTACTTTCAGCAGTAACAGTATCGAGGCTACATCCATTTCAGACTCGGAGGTTTCCTCAACACTAAATGGAGGGGGAGAACCTACAGTTTCCGAAAGGCCTTCGTGCTGTTCTGAGGGGCCAGGTATGTTTTGCTCCTGACCCATTTGCGAAGTAACGGCTTTCAGGTGATCCATGTGTTTGTTCAGGATGGTGTCACCTACTCCAACTTTGTAAGTCATGGGACCTGGCCTCACATCAACCTCGCCTCGTATCCAATCAGGGCCGTTCCCATGGTTCCGTCACCAAACTTCATCCCCTGAATGAAATTGTCTCTCTCGCTTAGAGGCAGCATTGATGTTCCTGCTGGCGCTTCACCTCCCTCCCAAGGTCTGGGAATGTCGGGTGTAACCTGGTGCGGAGTCTTCTCCCCATCAGCACCTCCTGCTGGAGCTGTCCCTGTTATTGCGTGTGGGGTGGTCCCACACTCGAACAGGAACCAGGACAGTTTGGTATCGAGTGACGTTGTAGGCTGCTTCTTTAGGCCCGCCTTCAACGTTTGGACCACTCTTTCTGCTAGACCATTGGATGATGGATGGTATGAAGCTGTCCTTATGTGCCAAATGCCATTGCACTTTAGGAAATATTCAAATTCCCTGCTGGTAAATGACACCCCGTTGTCCGTGACCAATACTTCCGGGAGTCCGTGTGTCATGAACGATGCTCGCAGCTTCTCAATTGTCATCCCTGAGTTTGCCAAACAAACATTATACACGTCCAACCACTTTGAATGGGTGTCCACTATGACCAGGAACGTTGAGCCCATGAAAGGACTGGCATAGTCAATATGCAACCGAGTCCAGGGTATTCCTGTGAATGTGGGGGCGCCACCAGTGGCAACTGAGAATATGGGCCCAAAGCTGAAGTGTACTGGAAGCTACGGGCAGCGCCGCCTTGTCTTCCTGCAGTAGCCCTAGCAAGAGTTTGTGATCTGTTACTATGACAAATTCCCGTCCATAACGGAACTTCCTCACATCAAAGATGACCATCAAACCTTCCTTCTCTATCTGGGTGTATTTGCGTTCGGCATCAGCCAGAGTCCGGCAAGCATATGCTATCGGACGTTCCTCTCTGTTGGACCACTGATGAGCCAACACTACTCCGATACTGTACGGGGAGGCATCACATTTCAGCGCTACCTCTCGCTTCGGCTCATAGTGGGCCAACACTTTAGATGATGGTAGCTGCTTTTTCACTTCCCTAAAGGCTACCTCTTGGTTATGCGACCAATTCCAAGCCTGACCCTTTTTTAAAAGCAGGTGTACGGGTGCCAAGATGGAGGCCAGGTTATGCATGAATTTTCTGTAATAATTCATATCCCAAGGAAAGGCCCAAACTCTGATACAAATTTGGGAGCCGGGGCTCCTTTGATCACCCTCACTTTCTCTTCCAACTGGTGTAACCAGGTTTTGTCTTCTCTGTAACCAAAGTAGGTCACTTGGGGTTCCTGGTACACACATTTTTCCCCTCTAAGGTGTATTCCTGCCCGGGAGAAAGGTTTAAGCACTATGTCCAAGTTTTCTAAGTGCTCTTTATTGGTCTACCCGGTTATTAATACGTCATTTTCCATTGGTCGCTGGAAAAGAGCACAGGCTGATGATACCCCAAATGGCAATCTTGTATATTGGTATAAACCCTTATGGGTATGAAGTGTAGCGTACTTCTGGGACTCTCATCCAGTCACAATTGCAGGTAGGCACGGATCATGTCCAGCTTCGTTAAGGACAAGCACGCCCCCATCCACTTTGCATACAAGTCCTCTATGTGAGGTTTCAGGTATTTATCCAGCTGCAAAAAGCGGTTTACAGTTTGCTTAAAATCCCCACAAAGGCGAGCTGAGCCATCAGACTTCACAATCAGTACGACCAGTACTGCCCATTCTGCAAAATGCAATGGTTTGATGATTTCTACATTCCTTAGCCTCCTGATTTCCGCCTCTACTTTTGCCCACAAGGCACATGGCACCAGGTGGGCCTTGCAAAATCTCGGAATTCCGTCCTGGTCAACAGTGAAGTGGTTTTGGCCCCTTTGATAGTCCCAAGCCCTTCCCGAAATACTCCTGGGTATTTCACCAGGACTTCACTGAGGCAGCACTTCCCCAATCAAAACATGTTGAGCCAATCAAGGTGAATCTTCCTGAACCAATTTCACCCCAATAGGCTTGGACCCAAGCCTTTTACTACCATCAGTGGTAACTGCACCAAATGCTCCTCATAGGAGACCGGAACCGAAGTCAATTACCCTTAACCTGCAATGGTTCCCTAGTGTATGTTCTCAGTCTGGCTGAGGTCTTACGCAAGCTTGAAGGTTGGAGTTCCAAACGAATCTTGTTAAAAACAGACTCTGCAACTATAGATACAACTGCACCAGTTTTGACCTCCATGAGAACTGGGTGATGATTTAACCCAACATTAATTTTAATTAGCTCTGATTTGGGTGTCACTAAGCAATGTAATTGCTCCAAGCCACTTGTAGGGGAGCTTTCTAGGGTGTGCACTCTCCTGGGTATCGGCCTCCGAGTTTTCCTACTCAAGTCAGGCCTTGTAGGGCTCCTTTGCTGTCTCGAGTCTGCGTACTGACACCAACTACAATGGCTCACTGGCCCAGATCCTGAAGAAATGTTTAGCCACTTGGGAAAGGCTCAGCATTGTTGTGGGGTTCTACTGGGGATTGGCCTAGAGTCCCTCTGCTCAGGACATGCCCTATGTGAGGCTCTGTGATTGCCTACACTTGAGTGGTGTTCCAAGTTCAGTCAGACAGGTGAAGGTGTCCACTTCCACTGGGATGCCCTGTAGTTCCCAAGCTCCACTTGCCACATGTTCTAATGAAAAGGCCAGCTGCAGTGCCTGTTTAAAGTCCAGTTGGACTACAGTAGTAGGCGCGTGTGCATGGTTACATCATTAATCCCACAAACCAAACGGTCTCTCGCATCTCATTCAGGGTTAACCCAAAATCACATGCCTCTGCCAATCATCGTAACCTCGTCAAAAATCCCGAAACTGATTTCCCTGGTTCTCTAACAGCCAAATAAAACCAAGAGGGTCTCAGGATTAGAGGAGTTTTGGGGTTAAAATATTCCTGAATCAACTCTGTCAACTCTTAGAAGGTTTTAGTGTCTTGTGCCACTGGGAAAGTTACGCCCCTAATAACTGAAAATGCTGCGGGTCCACAAGCAGTCAGAAGGATTACTTGTTGCTTTTCATCTGCACATTTCCACAGAAAAAATAACGCATTTTTTCGACATACTGGGCTCAGTCTTTAATAGCAGGCTCAGACAAGTCAAGCTTCCTGTATAAACGCATGATGCCAGAAATGCTTACCCCAACTCCAAGATGACTGTTGCAAGCAAATATTCTTGAGGCACATCCTGTTTTCTCCTGTCACCACTGAAATAATTACACAGAGTCCAGTATTGCAATACCAAATGGCCCTTTATTTACTTGTGCACAGTACACTGGCTGTGACTATCCAGCTCGGAATCAGTCATCAACTGAGGAGATTCTCATCTCCTGGTTATATTGTTTTTTTCTGTGAAGTATGATTTATTAATAAGTTAATAAAGTTTTATATAGATGTTCTCTGAAAACCACACTTTTTTCAAGCAAGAGTCCTTTCGTCTCCAAACTCAAGTTTCTGTTTAGTCCTTTGTTTCTGATTCCTCTTCATCTCGGCTGCTTTGTAAGTAGTTGACCTCGTAGCTTTCTGAATTGGAAGCGATAGCCCGCAGCCAAACTCACACGTTGTTCTTGTTCAGGTACTTTTTGCTCAGGTACTTCAGATATCATTTGGAGCACATTTTGGCCGAGGTGACAGTGATCTTGTTTGTCAGGCAGTCAATCTGCACAACGTTTCCAGTCTTCTCACTGACCTTCACTTTTCGCCTGGTTAATTTTTTTTTTCTTTCTTTAATTTTTTTTCCCCGGCACCATTGTTGTGTTTGTGCAGGCGTGAGACACAGTAAAAAAAAACCAGATGTACAAATAATTTCTCCTGGTTATATTGGTCAGCCAAGGTTTTCCTGATTGGCCCAGGTTAACAACCCCAATCAAGAGCCTCATAGTTACTGAGTTCCACCTGGTTCCAATCACTACACTTATGGTTTCAAATAAACCTGTTGGACTACAACCTGGTGTTGTGTGACATCTGACCTGATTGTCTTTATTCACATTATAGCCAACCTCAAGGTCCTTACAAATGCTGCCATCTCCTTGCCTATGCCTTTGGTATGGTCATGTAGTAATCCATAGCCCTAGACTAATGATCTGAATATTGGTTTGGTTGTACCGACCTTCAATATGGCTGAAAAAGTACCATTTTTTCAAAACTTCTCCTCTTGCACTCATGAGTACAATTGGCGAAAAATATTAACATAACGGGGATTTACAGTGTTTGGGAAGATTGGTGATTAGTTAGCAAGTGGACTCTGATTGGTGGAGGCGCTGCTATGGCCAATGCACCAGCTGGACAAAGACTCATAATGAGTGGTGATCTGACAGCTCTGTGGTCTCTGCATCCAAACTCCTGCTTAGCCTAGAGGTGGACAGTGCTAACTCAGATAGTTACCCAGGGACGGGCATAGGCAGTGTGCCATGCGGTTAACCCACGCAGGTGATGGTAGTGCCAATGGTTGGCTAGCTTTTTTGCCTCCTGCTCATCTGAATGATTTCTACAACCAGTCCACTCTGGCTGAATGGATTAAAAATGTCTCTCTCAGCTTTGAATATGCTAATAAGACAATAGACCAGAAGTAGGCCATTCAGCCCATCAAGCCTGCTCTTCCATTAAAAGAGATTATGGTCCATTGGTCATCCACGGCTCCACTTTCCTACCTTTTCCTCCATAACCCTACAAATAAGGTGTTTTGCCACTGAAGGAGATACCTGAAGGGAGTCTGACACCAAAACAACAAAAACTTGCATTTTTATGGTGCGTTTCATATCGCCAAACAAAAGCTGACACTGAGCCATTCAGTGATATAACAGACCAAGACAAACGGAAGCTCAGTTGATTTAAGAAGAGTTCAAATGGAGGAGAGAGAGAAACAAAGATGTTTTTAGGCGGGTCATTCAAGAGGTTAGGGTCTATGCAGTTAAAGGCATGGTCACCAGAAATTTAAATTAGAGTTGAGGACTTTGATTAAAAAAAAACAAGAAGAACTTTAAAAATCAAGGCATTGCTTAATTGGTAGTCAGCAAATGTTCAGGCAAGTAAAGGAACAGAAGTTTGATCTTTTGAATGTATGCAAAATTTGTCAAATGACCTGAGTCGGTTCCATTATCCAGTAATATTGAGGCTGACCGTCCCTCAGAACCTTGACCAATCAGTGTCAACCGTCCTGGTTTAAATTTAAACAAAGCTTGGCCATTAACTGTCAGTCATTGTCTAGCTGGTGAAGTTGGTGATTTCTTCTGTCCTGGATTTGGGATTACAGGAAGTGTTGCTGTATACCGTATCAAACATCTACAAACATTCTGTGTACACGACATGCAAGGTGAAATGTTGATTAGATTTCACAAACAATTCTCCGTACCAGGAGGTCATTGTTCAGTGTGTTCATACCAGTCCTGTGTTTCCTGACTGATATTAAACATTGACAGATCGAACCTGTGCACTGATTACAGAAGCTGTAAATAATGTTGCGGCTACGATACCCAGGCTGGGAAAGCAGAGCTGCAACATTTACAGGCATGTGGGCAAATCAGAATGTGAAAACAGGAAGCTCGTCCCTGCAAATCTGCTCTGCTGTCAAATCGATCCCAGTTCATGAATATCTCAGCTTCACTCTCCTGTCTTTGCTCCATGTCCCTTGACACCGTTATCTCACAAAATTTTCTATCAAGCCCTGTAAATCTTCAATTTGGTAACCATATCTCTTTGGGGAAGTTTCCAGATTTCCTCCACACTTGTGTGATTGAAGCTTTCTTGATTTTACTCTGAGGTTATGTCTGATGCACTTGCCAGAGGATAGATCACCCCACAATCCCTTAAACTCATGGGAAAACAAGCCTAGTTTATGCAACCCATCCTTGTAACGTACACCACTGTAACCCCTCTCATCTGCATTTCTCCACAAAGGATATGAACGGTATAAATGCCACTTCTGACCTAAAGAAGGCACATGGTCCCATGCCCACCTGTCTGTCCTTGGCATGCTGCAATGCTCCAATGAATCACAATGCAAACTGGAGGAACAACATCTCATCTTCAGACTAGGCATTTTACAATCTTCTGGATTTAGTATTGAGTTCAACACCCTCAGATTGTGAAGCCATTCCCATTCGTTCCCTTTCTTTTAGCTTTAAATGATACATTCTCCACCACCATGTCCTCTCTCCCCTCACCCCACTCCAGTGGGACTATCTGTTCTTCCCAGTCTGGCAGTTAGACACACCATTGTTTTTCCACTCAATTTCCAATCACTTAATCTGCGCCATTAGCAACCTTTCTCCCACAGCACCCCACCAATCCCCCACCCCCCAAACCATTGCATAAATACTGCCCCCTGACACTTCACGTCAGCTCTGCTGAAGAGTCATTTAGACTCAAAACATTAGCTTGGTCTCTCTCCACGGATGCTGCCTGACCTGCTGTAATCTCCAGCATGTCTTGTTTCCAAGGCACATGCACAACGAGGTGAAGTGGATTATCTAGCAGGTACCTTTACTATGAAATTGACAAATGTTGAATTCAAGTGAAATTGGCAAATGTTAAAGTCAAGTGAAATTCAATATTTACAGTATTTCGCTGTTGCATTAATTTGAAATAACAATCAATATGAGATATTCTCTGTTGAGAATGAGCCTGGCCACAGCACAGAGAATGTCTGCTCATGGGCTCAGTTCTGTTCAGAAAGATGTCATGGCTCTGAAAAGATTCAGACGTTTACACTTGCAACTTGTTATTTCTTGGCTGCGGATTCCTTCGCTAACTGTTAATTCCCTCACCTCCTTTACCATGGTTTCCTGAGCTTCCTTCTTTGCAATTTGAACTTCCCCCTGACATCGAACCTTCCTCATGTTAACCCTGTCGTCATCCATTATCCCAGACAGGGATGGCCCCTCGTGATCACTGAGCCCTTATTTCTGATTCTCAGCCTGAAGGAACGGACCAATAAGCATTGGTGCCACCTGCATAGACATAAGTGGTGGGCATTTTTGATGGCCGTCTTGGCATTTACAGCAAACAGTCTGTTCTACAACGGAAGGAGGGCATTTGGGCCATCTAGCCTGCACTGGTGTTTAATCACAATCTGATACTGTTCAGCCTAACCCTGTGCGTGTTAGGGAATAGCACCAAAGTGGTCATGCTTCCAATCAAGTCATTTCTTCTGTCCTGGATTTGGGCATCACTGGCAAGGCCAGCAGTTGTTAACCATCCTCAGCAACCAGAGGTCATTAAGTGCCAGCCACATCTGGAGTCACCTTTAGGCCAGACCGGGTAAGGATGCCAGCTCAGAATTCCTTTCCCAAAGGGCATCAGTGGTCCAGGCAGGCTTTCACAGTCAGTTACCGCTTTGAGACTAGCTTTCAATTCCTCATGGATTTATAGGCCAGCAGCATACAGGAGCTCCAAAGGGCATCCCACCCAGACCCACCCCTCTAACCTCTCCCTGTAACCCTGCATTTCCCGTGGCTAATCCACCCTAGCCTGCACATCCCTGGACTGTGGGAGGAAACCGGAGCACCTGGAGGAAACCCACGCAGACACAGGGAGAATATGCAAACTCCACACAGACAGTCGCCTGAGGGTGGAATCGAACCCAGGTCCCTGATACTGTAAGGCAGCAGTGCTAACCGCTGAACCACTAACCACATGCTGCCCTAAACCTCTGGATTACTAATCCAGTGATATTACCTTATGCCATCCAGGATCTGGGACAAATATTCCTACGATATGAGTTCAAATCTCACCATGGCTTCCGGGAGAATTTAAATTTAATTAAATAAATCTTGAATTTAAATAAAAGCTAGCATCAGTGCCCTGAAGCCGCTAAATTGCAAAAACGCAGTGTGGTTCACGAACACGTTTTAGTGGAAGAAATCTGCTGTCATCGTCTATTTAGGACGCTAGTAATGCTATTGATTCCTAACTGCCTCTGAAATGGCTTCACAAGATGCTCAGTTTGTTAGGATCCCTGTAGAGATTGATCATTTGTAAAAAAACAAATCTGAATTCCCGAGACAACAAGGTGCAGGGCTGGATGAACACAGCAGGCCAAGCAGCATCATAGGAGC